>NW_010549709.1:0-1471 GCF_000687285.1 Phaethon lepturus
CCGCGCTCTTCTCCTCCTGCTTCGCCGCCAACGACACCGCCCTGGCCACCCTGGCGCGCATCCTACCAGGTACGGGGCGGGGGACCCCCCCCCAAAAAACTGTCAGTGAGACACCCCAAAAAAAAAACAACCAACCTCGTGGGACCTCAAAAATCCTCTCGGGAACCTCAAAAAAATGCTCGGGATGCCAAAAAAACCTCTTGGGAACCCAAAAAAAGGGTTCACCTGACCCCCAAAAGCTCCTGGGAGCCCCCCAAAACCTCTTGGGGTTCTCCAAAGCCTCTTGGGGTTCCTCCAAACCTCCTCAGATCCCCCAAAAATCCTCTTGAGGTCCCTCAAAACGTCCTGAGATCCCCCAAAACCCTCCTGGGAGCCCCCCAAAACCTCTTGGGGTTCCTCCAAACCTCCTGAGACCCCCCAAAAACCTCTTGAGGTTCTCCAAAACCTCCTGAGATCCAAAATAAACCCTCTTGGGGTTCCTCCAAACCTCCTGAGACCCCCCAAAAACCTCTTGAGGTTCTCCAAAACCTCCTGCGAGCCCCCCAAAACCTCTTGGGGTTCCTCCAAACCTCCTGAGATCCCCCAAAAACTTCCTGAGGTCCCTCAAAACATCCTGAGATTCCCCAAAAACCTCCTGGGAGCCCCCCAAAACCTCTTGGGGTTCCTCAAGACCTCCTGAGATCCCCAAAAAAACCCCCAAAACCTCTTGGGGTTCCTCAAGACCTCCTGAGATCCCCCCAAAACCTCCTGCGAGCCCCCCAAAACCTCTTGGGGTTCCTCAAGACCTCCTGAGATCCCCCAAAAACTTCCTGAGGTCCCTCAAAACATCCTGAGATTCCCCAAAAACCTCCTGGGAGCCCCCCAAAACCTCTTGGGCTTCTCCAGAATCTCCTGAGACCCCCCAAAACCTCCTGGAAGCCCCCCAAAATCTCTTGGGGTTCCTCAAGACCTCCTGAGATCCCCCCAAAACCTCCTGCAAGCCCCCCAAAACCCCTCTTGATGTTCCTCAAAGCCTCCTGAACCCCATCCGAAACCTCCCGGGACACCCCAAAACCTCCCAAGACCTCCTGGTCTCCTTGTGGGCTTTTCCAGAGGGTCTGGGGGTGCTCCAGCACCTTGAGGCTACTCAAGACTTTTTGGGGGGGGGGAAGCTCTTGGATGGGGGTGCACCCCGGAGGCGGGGGTCCCCCAGCCCGACGCCCGGGCGCGCTCCCCGTAGGTTGCGAGGTGTTTTCGGACGAGGGGAACCACGCCTCCATGATCCAGGGCATCCGGCGCAGCGGGGTCCCCAAACACATCTTCCGTCACAACGACCCCCAACACCTGGATCAACTTTTGGGGCGCAGCCCCCCCGGGATTCCCAAGATCGTGGCTTTCGAGTCCGTCCATTCCATGGATGGTAAGCGCGGCACCCCCAAAAGCCCGGGATCCCCCCAAAAGCTCCTGGGACCCCCAAAACCTCTTGGGGTTC
>NW_010549710.1:0-8688 GCF_000687285.1 Phaethon lepturus
TTAAACCCTATGGTCCAGTACAAAGGGCCCACGGGTGGAGATTGTAATGGAAGTATCTTTAAACTGTTGTAACCCATGATTTGAGTTGCATGTTATAGGAACTACTATAGCAGGAACCACCTGAACGAATGGAGGACAAGCCTTACAAGAAGCAGTGCCAGTGCAGCAGTGACCTGACCTGAGCTGGCTTTGGTGCCCAGTAGCTCCATGCAACACCCCACCTCGCCTGTCCTGAGTGACCACCATAAGAGTCGGAGCCCAAAGTCATGGACTAAATGAACTCAGCAGACATTTTACGGACATTTTGGAGGGAAGTCTATGGACTAAGGGGATGATAATCTGTACTATATTAAAGGACGGGAAGGGGGGTGGTGGTTAATGAGGTTATATTAGATAGTGTGGTACCTGAGCATAACGTAAATGATATGGAATAAGAAAATTCACTACTTCCCCATTGGCAGGCAGAAATGTAAGCATTTCTAGGAAAGCAGGGTCCATCATGCATAGTGGTGACTTGGGAAGATAAACACCGTAACTCCAAATGTCCTTCAATCCCTCCTTCTTCCCCCAGGTTTTATTGCTGAACACAACATCATATGGTATGGAATATCCCTTTGGTCAGTTGAGGTTAGCTGTCTGGCTGTGTCCTCTCCCAACTTCTTTTCCACACCCAGCCTATTAGCTGGTGGGGCAGCACAAGAAGCAGAAAAGGCATTGGCACTGTTCAGCAATAACTTAATGTTGTCAATACTGTTTTCATCACAAATCCAAAACATAGCCCCATATAAGCTACCAGGAAGAAATTTAACTCTATCCCAGCTAAAACCAGTACATGCAGTCAGAAACTTTTGATGCAGAAAAGGAGGTGCTAATGACATCTCATTTCCTCTTTCAAAGTACTTTAGCAGTAGAACATGCAAGCCACCTGTGGAAACATTCATAACTTTTTCAGACTCAGCCGGTACCACTGTCAGTCCCACCAGCTGAATTGACTACATTCAAACCTGATGTCTGAGGATCGTGTTGTCAGTAGTTCTCACCTGCTATGAGATTTGGTGGCTGTTCCTTGTTCAAACTAAGGGCGAGAGTTAGCTTTACTTAACGTAGCAGGTGAGGTGAAGCTCTCTCATTCTGGGGTCTGTCTCCTTCTTTCACCCAAGTTTCCTATTACATCTCTTTCTGACAAAGTTTATTCCATCAAATGGCACTAAAGTTCCCCCAGATACCAAATAAGCTCCAACAGGAAGGTTCTCCTAGTGTCTCTTCAGCCTGTATGAGTCCAGCCTCTTGCCCTTCCTCTATAGATGAGCTTCAGAGGTGATACCTCTGCACATTAAATTGATTCCAGCTCTAGTCCACAAAATCATTGAAACCATTCTCCTCTAGGTTACAAGAAGGTCCTGGTACCAGATTTCTTCCCACCCTGAAAAAAAAACACCTCAAAATCCAAAACCTACTAAACATAGCAGGCAGACATTCCTGGCTTTGCAACAAGACACCGCTTTATTACAAGAACCCAAGATGACAGTTGAGTGTTTAACTAGGACAGTCAAGTTGGTGCTGATCTGTTCCAGTTGCACAAGGAGACAAGCATGAGCTTGTGTGCGAGGATGCAGCAGCAAGTTAAACCTTTGGGTATGTCCTTTGGAGTTGAAAGTTGGGACTGGTGATAACTTTTCATCACATTTCATGTGAGAATTGCCAGAATGCTGCAGTCACACACTGTGGTGGTGCATTTCCCCCCACACCCTCTCGCCTTGCACCTGGGCTTCTCTACAACCTGAGGAATTCAGTTGCTTGGCAAGTCTTGGCCTTTGAACAAAGAGTTTGGTGATTGAGAGCCCCTTGACTGTAGCAAGCACTCTTGGGTCGCTGACGTGGGGAATGGCACTGATTGTACCAGGAATGAGGTCGCCTAATTAGGGTGAGGAATGAGAACAAGACTAACTAATCACCCCGCTACAGCCCTGGAATGACTGGTAGCAGTGCTGCTGGAGACCTGAGAAATTACCTGTCTGGGTTTGTGGCCAGGATGGAAGTTCACTGATGCCTAAAGTAAATCATCTCCCGACCCTATAAACAACAGTTCTCAGTGAGACACTTTGAGCTCTCCTAGACCACAGCAGGCTGCCACCATCATCTCCCTCTGAGTGGGATGACTCTTAGAGCTCATGGACTCTTAAGTTAGTGATAAGTTCGGAGGACTATTGCCGAAGACCAACACAGGACCTGGGCTGAAACCCCCATTCCTTGAGGCTCAACCCTCAAATGCAAACACATTAGATGTGAGTATTTCACTGGACTCAAGGGGAATTTTTAACAAGTACCTTTATCTATCTATCTATCTATCTATCTCTTTATGTATGTATCTCTGTGCCTATATCTATCTCTGTGTGTGTAATCTGAGAACCTGTTAAGTCTTTAACTAAATTGTTGTGTTATTAAGCTTAGTTAGAAAATTATTTAACTTGTGATTTACCTTAGTAGTGTTAAGCACAAGTGATAAATCACATCAGCCAGATTCTGGCTCAATTTCCCTGACTCTGTGTAAATCATTCCTCCCAATCCACATGTAAATCATTCTAACCCAATTCTATGTTGGTTTCTGTCTTTGTGTGCTTTTTTCATGTTGAATAAGTAATAGAGTGGACTTTGCCATCGTATTCTGTTGAGATTTCTACAAACTTATATTAAAATCATTTGATTTCTACTATCTTTGGCAGTGATTCTTTAAGTGGCCTAAACCACTCCTTTGTGACACACTCAGATGATCCTTGGGAGTGCAGTGCAGTCTGTGCAATCCCAACTGATAAGGATTGGCACCTGACTTAGTGGCACAAAAATTAAAAAAAATGTTCAGAGAAATTATGACCAAAACTCAGACTGTCTCTCTGTAAAATGTCTTTTCTCCCCTGATTTTATGCATAATGTTTTCTTACTTAAATGTTCCACTGTGGTTCCATTTCTAAGAGGCTGGACACCAAGAGCTCTCTGCAGAGCAAATACATCACACACATCTTTCCTATAGGACTACATCTACATTCTCTGTAGATTATATAGTGTACAGACTAAAGACTTGGGGGTCTCCTTTACTTTTGTGCCACAGTTATGCACTCATTAATGAAGCGATAAACCATTAGCTACAACTTCCAAAGAATGAGGTTTTTCAGGTAAAAACTATTGCAGTTAACTGAGTTATTCTCCTTCCTAAAGCCAGTTTTGTAGATTCAGAATAAGGGAAGCAGCATTCAGACTGCCCTAGAGCCCTTGTAAATACATACAGGTCTTTTGTGTACATCCAGAGACATCTAATTCTCAGCTCCATCAGATTTGCTTTTTGTTGCCCTTGCATCCAGATTTCTTTCGCTCATAGCTGTGCTAGAAATCCCGTACCACAGTGAACACAGAGAGTCATGGTGCAAAACATGCCAGAGATATTCCCAAGTATCTAATGAAAACTGGAGCCAGATGGTGAGAAAACAGACTCCAATAACAACCAGGGCTACCACTATGCCCAGCACTGTGTTTGAGTTACTGTAGTCCCAGCTAGACAAGGTAGAACTGATTCATGATGTCAAGCAAGCCCAACGCCTTAGAAGACAATGACCTGCCTTTACATCTTCCACTGATTCCTATCTGTAACAATAAAAAGAAGCCTTTAAAGAGAGCCACAGGATCAAAGCAGCTGTGTCACAGGCAAGAAATCTCCTAGCTGGGCTCCTTTATTAGGATAACAGATATTATGTGAGTGTTTAGGGGAGGTGGTTTCCAGTAAACCAGGAAACTCCATCATCCAATAGATAATAGAAAACTAAGCAAATAGCTGCATTTTGGTGGGAAAATGATGGCACTGGGCTCCCTGCTGGAGCCTTTCCTGTCAGCTGCTGGTTGCTAGTTACCTTAAGGAAAAGAAAATCACACAGAAAGAGATGAAGTTTTTGCTGAAGCCATCAGCAGGGCAGGTGGACAGCAGGCCAGAGCTACAGCCCACAAACTTACCTCATGGGGATGGCAGGGAAAAGTTAACAGGTATGCCAGAATCCAAGAAGAAATATCTTTTTCCCCATGGCATGAGCAGGCCTGCACTTCACACCCATGTGCACAGTAGTTCCATAATTGCTAGTTATTAGGGTCCTGGCTTTAATCAGCTGCAGCTCTCCCAAGTGATGGGATGTTGAAGAAGCAGCAGTCAGAGTATGCAAGGGACTTCTGGGCTCTGCGTTTGCAAGCTGGCTGCTGGTGGAGAGAGAGGTCCCTGAGGACATCCCCCCCAATACGTGGATGTGAGTCCTGCCTGGGTGTGCCAGCGATGCTTGGGTGGGCAGCCCTATCGCTGCCCATTGCTGGCTCAGTTATGCTGTGGCTGTCTGGACTGTAAGTGGTGAAAGTTTGTAGTACTGCTGAGAAAATTTCAGGTCAATATATGTTTCCTGATCTGCAATACAGGAGGATGAAAAAGATAATGAAGCAGGAGAACAGAGGATAATTCCTGTGCATTTACTGGACTGGAAGGGCAACTTGTCAGTCCTTCAGCCTTAAAAAATATCTTGGGCACCAGCATTTAATAGGCGTTGCTGAAAGTCAGCAAATATGAATGTGTTAATTAAAGAAACTAGTAGGAAATTCCAGCATGAAAGAGCTTGGCTTTGTATCTCCTCCATCTGGAACAAGTACCAGTTCACTAGAACAGAGTGTCGCCAGTTTCCCTGTTGCCCTGGGACAGACAAACCATCAAAGTCTTTTTTTTTGGAAAATGACTGGGTTTTGTGTGCTGCTTCATGAAGAAGCAAGAAGTATGACCTCCCTTTTTAAATTAGCAGAGTTCTTGCAATAACACTGCTGGGACATGGGGAATGCTTACCAGCCTTGTGGGAGAAGCCTCTACTAATTAAATCCCTTGCATCTAAAGACAGTCGCAGATCTTCCAAAATAACGTTGATTGATGAGTAATCTGCACCATAACATGAAAATTTGGATTGAGTTTTTGCTGCCTTGACAACTGAGATGGTAACTTAATATTTGATCCACATATTCTGTGTGACACTAGTAAATACAACACTCCCCCATCAGTTCAGAGGTAAGCTGAGAGCAGAACAGCAAAGAGTGGCTGAAAATAAGAGGTCAGAGCATCAGCGGAAATCACGTGTGCTGTGGGTTTCCCAAACAGGCACAGTGATGTTGAGTGCACCAGCTGTGGTACTTTGGAAACTGTTAGAGGAGAAACGTTGGCTTTGTATAAAGCTCTGGTGACACCTGCTCTGAAATATTCTGTACTGCCCTAGCCATACACATTCAGAAAGTACTGACTGACGCCACATGGGGTGCAAAGAGAATTTGGGAGACTCCAAAAAGAAGATCCCTTAAGGGAGGAGCCTGGAAGTGTTCAAATTAGCAAAAGCTTAGTATTACAGAGCAAAAGCTGAGGTGGGAACAAGCACTGTGAATAAATCTCCATAACTCTCCTGACAGATCTTGTCTGGGGCAGCAAAGCTTGGGTCAGCTCCTGGACATCACTGCTGGGTTCCCATTTGATGTCCTGTTCAGGGAAACCAAAGCTGTGAGTGAGCTCCCACACTTGCAAATGATGATGCTAATGCCCAAGCAGACAAGAGCTGCATGCCAGGGAGAAGAAAGTAGGAGAACATAAACCACCTAACTCTTCCATTCTGAATGGATAGGCGTGAGCTTATTGAGACAACTGGGAGAGGACTGTAGTGACTACTCTATGCCTAAAATAGCAAACACCTCCTTTGTAATATATGATTGCAGGGCCCAGGGTTCTGTGACCTGTCCTGACAGAAGACAAGACATCCTTGAGTTTCAGCTGACTCCACACAGGAGTTGCTCACCAAACCCCTGTAGCTGAGGCTCCAGACCCAGGGCAGGGTGACCATGTCTGCTCAGCTGCCACACATTCATGCCACCATACCTGCTCCTGCCTCTGTCCTGATGTTGCACTTTGCTGGCCCCTCAACACCCACAAAGGCAATTGAACTTGTCTCAGGTCTGCCATCAGTCCCAATCATTCAGCTCCTCCTCTCTCCATGATGCACCAGCATAGCATCCCTGCTCTGGAGCTGCTCCTTTGCTTTTGGGCCTTGGCCAGTGCCCAGGAGGCACTGACAAGCCACCCACTTGCTTGCAGATGGGACAGATCTGTACAAAGCAATCCTATGAGGTGTTGCCTCCCTGGGCTCTTTGTCTCATGCACTTTACATGGATGACTTCCAAATTCAAAACCAACAGCAGCCTGGAGCCAGCATCACCAGGCACAGTGTGAGCTGCCTCACCCAGACAAAGAGGGCTCCAGCTAGCCCTGGCTCCACCAGCATTCCGTCTACTCCATGGAATCATGGAGTGCTTTGCCTCCCAGGTGCAGGCTCTGTCCAGAACCACAAGCAGTGGCTGCATCTGACGCAGCCCGTGCTCAGCCTGCCTGCGCAAGCAGAGGGTGTCCACCCTGCCAGGGCCCAGAGCCTGCCCTGGCTCTGGAGCAGCAGCACCTGGGCTCCAGGCTGTCCGTTGCACGGCCTCTTTGCCAGGTGCTGATCCCAAGGGGGACCTACTTGTCTTGCTGCTGTATGTTGGTTTGTTGTGATAAGCATGTCAGGACGTGGCAATTCCTCTGGGTCAACCACAAGGCCAGCCCAGAGCAGTGTCTCCCTGGCAGTGGCTGAGAGCCTCCTTGGTGTCCGAGGCTGACAAAGTACGGGAATTATGACAACAGACAAATGTGCTGAGGCTTTCCCTGAACATGGCCCCGGTTCCCAGGTGCTCCTGGCTCAGGCACATCCCAATCCAGATGTGTGTGTTGTGTGTGGAGTCAGGAGTCTGCGGCTGGTTCTCTTCCCATCAATTTGTGTGGCAGCTTTTTGAATGAACGGAAACATTCAGTAGCCACTCTATTGGTGGAGCTGTGCAGATCAATTATGAGTGTTTTGAAGAATATGTGACACTAAATGGTCTCCAAAGGATGGTTCTTCTCATAGCGGAGACACCCTCTCGGGGCTGTGAACATCCTCTCCAAAGCATCTGTTTTTTTGACCCTGTAGCAGGCTGAAATGAGACAGAGTTCTTATTCCGCCACACATGAACTGTGCAAGTAACTTTTTCAGATTTATCTTGCTGCTTTGGAAGGACCGAATGACACCTAATTTGATATGGACATCTGCACTGTCTTGTCCTGAGCAATTCTGTCAGTGATACATTCCTAACTATCCCAGACCAGACAGTTATTTTTAGGGATATTAATATCATTGCTCCTTGGGTGGCGTTTCAGCAACATGGAGCTTGTTCTTCATTGACATCTGAAAATTTGAATAGAAGGTTAGAATTCTCTAGGGAGTCAGTGCAGCATTTGATTCTGTCAGCTGCACAGAAGATATTATCTGTGCCTATAATAAGAACACAAGGATTTATGCAATTGAAAGCATCATAATTTCATGTAAAATAATTCTTTTTTTTCTGCATTCAGGAAATTACACACATGGAAAAATGAATGTACACCCACATTTGCCTACACACTGTTTATGGTGCTCTAACATTCTTCTGTGACAGTCCTGAGACATCTATGCAGAGCCTTGGACTCTTCCTGGGAAGGAATCTCTGCATGAATGCACGGTGTAGTGACTTTTTCCTGAGAGAGCTATGAATGTTGCTGAAGAAGAATTCCATGATCCCACCCTGTTTCATCTTCTCAGTCCTCACTTTACATATTGCCAAGTAAATTCATCCTCATCATACTCACATACTTTTTTTTTTTTGTAAAAAAACAGGTTCCTTTGTGTTAGGAGGTGAAAACCTTCCTAGGCTTATGTGATGAAAGACTTCCTGGAAGAAAGATTTCTCCACTGCTGGTTTTCCATGTAGAGGAATGGACTCATTTTCTTCTTTGACAGCAGGAGTGAGGTGGTAGAAGTGTCCCCCTTGTGTGGTCTCCATGGAATTCACCTGAGAGAGGTCTGCTATGTGTCATCAATCTTCCTTAGGGAACCAGGTTCATCATGTGTTGGGCACATCACAGGTACCACTGAGAAAGCAGCAGCTTCTCTGCCCCCAGTCTTCAGTATCAAAGATTTGTAACAAGCAAAGCTGTCAGGGAGTTTCCTGAATTTTACTGTGGAAGATTTCACACAGCCATGTGCTCCAGCCTTAGATGTGTCCTGTCCTCCCTCCATTACAGCATTACCGAACAGTTCCCAGAGCTTTTGTGAAAAGGAGGCAGTGATGGGGGGTGTGGTTTGGGAAAGCCATCCCTACAGCAGCTTGAAGGAAAGAAGATAGAGCCTTTGCAGATATGTGCTGGCTCCCCACACTGTGGGGCTGGACTCCTGTGCCCTCTTCTGCTGTCACCCCGAAGCCACTGAACAGGGAGGAGTGGGAAGGCCTGGGACCTCGCTGCCACAGCCAGCCACAGTCAGCATGGCTCAGCCACCCCGGGGCAGAACAGCACCAACACGTTTCTCCTAAGGGGGCAGGGATGGAAGGAAGGGAAAACTGGACCAGAGCGCAGTATTAGAGCTGCTTTGCTGCTCTGGCTTAGCGCAGCTGCTGTAACACACCCTCTCCAGAGTATGAAAGCATCACTGACCTTGTGTCAGTCTGACAGTTTTTCCCCCCCAGAGAAAAAATCTGGTTCCCTGCCATGACAGGACAACCCTGTTGTGGGTCTCCCCATAGCTGTAGGGA
>NW_010549710.1:8719-9368 GCF_000687285.1 Phaethon lepturus
GTGGATAGTGCCTTGCATTTAGCTCACAGGAAGGTGCTGGACTTCTATCAGCTCGCTCTTGCCAGAGCAGCAGTTTCTTCATGTTATCAGCTGAGATGCCCATGTGGCAGTCCTGTGGCAAAGGGCTTGTTAACATGCCCAGGAAACAATCCACACATGCAATGGCTACTTGGATGTTTTGGGAAGAGCCTGAGCGGCATGGCATCTACTTAACAGTGGATTATCCACGTAACAAGGAAGTTTGACTTCTGCTTTATGCAGAGCATTCAGGGCTCTTCTGATGCAGGCCAAAAAAGTGTTAGGCATGTGCAGGCAGAATTCCACTTTTAATGTCACAATCAGCGAGTACAATGTGGCATGAATGAACCCTTTCCGCAGCATGATATTGTATAACCTCCAGCGAGTAACTCATCCAGAAGAGAATGCAGGTGGGTGCCAGAGGGTACAGGGAGCAGTAATCTCCTGCTAATAACATAAACAAAGAGAAGCAAAGTGAAAAAAAATAAGTAATGGTGTGCCACGAAAATTCTGGAAAGAGGCCATTGCATCAATCATTTTAGAAGAACAGACGAAAAGTCACCAACAGTCAGTGTAATATTCCCACTCCTTGTTATAAGTTCAGTATTTAGAAGGTACACGGTTCTTTCCC
>NW_010549710.1:9399-33756 GCF_000687285.1 Phaethon lepturus
GAAATGTTTGGCCTGTCATGAAAATTTTTGTTAAATCATTTTTGTGATTTACAGGTTGCTATTGCTGAGTGGGCATTTTGGCATATTAGTTTGTCTACAGAATAATGATAATACAGTTTCTGCTCTACACAGAGAAACTTAACAAATATCCCTGTCATTCATTTGTTATCCATGACACTGTCAAAACTTCTTGAACAGAAGGACATTGTACTCCTAATGGTCCAACTGGGACCAAAAAGAAGGTTGAGCTTTAAATTAAAAACAAGAGTGCTGTCACCTGGAAAAGAGAAGGATAGGAACACAGAAGAGACTTTCCCAGTCTTTCTGTATCAATCAACATGTCTTATAATCAATTCTGTAATCTCATCAGGTCCCAAATTACTACCAATTATAATGAAGAACAATACAGGGATGGAGAAAAATTTATGATATGGTGCTCACCACTGCAGTGACCAGAATTTGATGGCATCTTTCCAGTTCTCAATTTCTATAAAATGCATTTGTTTACTTATAAAATTCTCAAAAGATGGATCTATCATATAGGTGTTTGAGGACTAGAAGGACTACTAGTAGGACTACCTCTAATTCTCAGAATTAATTAGCATATCACCTCTTTACATTCATTCATTTTGCTCCTAATATTTTCCTTCAGTCTAAAGAGATTTTCTCCTCTCTGTTTTTTTACCTCAGTAGAGTTATACAAATAAATCCATCTTGCATCAGCTTCATCTTGCTAGACCAAAGAAGCCAGACTTTTCAAGTCACTCATCATAAACTAGTTCATCCATTGTCATGACTGTTTTAATAATTCTGAGCTGCACTTATTCTAGATAAGTGAACGTTTCTCAACTGTTTCATCAATACTTGTTTTATTGAGATGACTCTCTATGATGAACAATTTTTCCCCATTCTTCAGTACAGCTATTACTTTATTTTTTATATATATATAATTGAATCCCAGTTTGATAGATCACATGACCACAAAATGGCATAAACAGTGTCTCAGGCTGGAAAGGATCACAGCCACATTTCCTACTTCCCGGGAAGGTGTCTGTGTCTTCAGCACAGGTAGCAGACCCAACATACTGATATAAGTTGCTGTCTTCCAGCCGGAGCCACACGCAGCAGGAAGGAAGAAGTCATAAGCCAGATAGATAAGGAAGAGATCGAGGCACTCAGAGCAGAGAAGAGGGACCTAGGTTTTAGCTCTTGTTCTTTCAAAGATGCATACATTTCACGTCTATAATTATGGAAAAACATTAAACAAGTATGTAATACAGTTTTTAACATTGAAAGGCATTCTGAAGCTCATCTCAGCTATGTATCCTCAGTTATTTTTTATCCCTTAACATTGTTTCAGAAGTTAAAGTTTTGACTTGCAATCCCTTTTCAACTTTTTTCTACAGATCTCCTTGCATCTGTCATTCCACGTGCTTCTTTACCACCCTTTGGAGAGGAAGGGAACTAAGTTTTTTTTTGTTTTATTCTCTTTTGTCTTTTTACTGGCCAAAGCAGATTTATCAAACATCTCGTGCCTTTTTTTCAAGGAAGTTTGTAACAGGATTATGACAACAGTGACAACATTTTTCTGCATCTGCTAAACCCATGGTTCCTGTCACAGGGATCAAGGCATATCTCCTTAAGATCCCCATTTCCCCCCTGTCCCCTGGGAAGGATTCTTTGCATACTTGTTAGCACAGGTCTAAGTCCAAAACAGTCATTATGCCCAGCTCAAGTATCATGCTTCAGTTTGCAAGAACCCAAAAGAATTGCTTTCATAACATGATCTAATATTTTAATATATATGGAAATCTTCTCAGACTTTGCCATTTTGCTACATCATTATTCAGCCTGCAGAATGTCTTGTCCTTCTTTTGTTTTCACCAGCTGTTTCTTGATACTGAAAGCTTTATTCCTGGGCCTTTCTATGTTTGTGAAATTATAAGATCCAATTAGTTCTGGGCTCCAGAACCAATAATAGTATTACTCTCTAGTCATTCATAAGCCTGGTGACAACCTTTGTCCATTTGTATATTGAATCATAGCCTATACTGACCTGTCAAAAATAAGCCATGCTTAAATGTTCCATGACAGTTTGAGAGGCTCTCAGGACAGAAGAAAAATAGAAAGTAACTTTAGTAAAACTTCTGAGAAGTCCTGATATTTCCTTAAAAAACACAGACATACTGGGGACATGAAAATTGAGATCAAAATACTAAAGAATCTCTCTCTGCTGAAAGAGTAGCAATCGTACAGTCAGTGTCAAATGGAAGAATGTACTGTGCTGTGCAGCAATGACTCAAGATGAGCATTGCCATTAATATATGGATGGTAGAGTACAGAGTTTTCATAGTGAATTTTCAGGTGGTCCCAGAAGTTAGGAGGCTGCAAACGTACCAGAAGGCAGTGCTGAAAAAATGACACTGGAAAAATAAACTGAAACAGTCCCTTCAGATGAGAGATGTAACTCCATAAGGACACGTGAAAGCTATTCAAATTATGAATAAACAATAAATTGCACAAGATAAAGAGCAGCTGGTTAGGTCTCATTTTGCACAGAGAAAAGCAGAAATGCTGCAGAAATGACCCCCCACTCATCAGGGGTCCCACAGGGTTCACTGCACACATTTCATCTCAAAATGGACATTTGATTCCAAGAGGCAACATGTTAGAGCTTCATGTTTGGTCAGAGCAATTGTATCTTCACAGCAAAGAGAGGAAGAAATCTCAGCAGTGCATGCTGTGACAGAAGTGTTACGCTGACAGTGCTCTCCACTGCAAACTGGAGCGACTACCAGGCTTTAGTAAGAGAGTGGGGTAGTAGTAAGGTGGACGGGGTAGAACAAGAGAGACCGAGATATGTGCAGTAGGGACCAGGAGGCAGGAGAAGCCAAAAAGCAATAGGGAGGTGAGTAAAAGAAAAGCTGGGTCCAAGCACTGTGGGAAAGCCTTTACTGCTTAGCAGTAACCCTAATGCCCACCTTGTTAGAGAGAAGTATTTCTTTCTTCCCAAATCAGTCCTTTCAGTGACCTGACAATCACTGACTGACAGCATTTTCCACCCAGCCCAAGACTCCCAAAACTGTTTCTGGACAGGGTACACTCCTTCAGTGGTCAGGCTGGCACTGTGAGAAGGACCATGATCTCACTTCTCTATGCTTCATAGTTGTTTGCATGATGGTCACACTCAGACTATTTGTATCTCAAAGTTACCTGCTCGTAAAATAGCTTCTCATGCAGTGCTCAGTGTGCATACACTCTCTCAGCTCTCCCAGGAGTGTCCTAAGCACTTTCTGTCCTTCCAGTCCCCACCAGTACCTCTGCTTTCCCTTCCTTCGTTGTTTTCAGACATTTCTTTTGGCACGATGGCTCACAAAGACTTGGGGTGTGAGGAGGTACCAGACACAACCTGCCTGCCTGCCTGCCACTCCTGCAATGACAGGACAAAGCAGAGACTTGGCAAATGGATCTGTTTTCCAAGGTACACTTTCAGTACCCAGTGAGACAGGCATTGAGGTACTCAGGCAACGGGCATGAAATGGGTGGAATAACACCCAATAAAGCCCAAGGCTGGTACATCTTTTTTTTTTTCCCCAGACATTTCCCAGAGACCCACCTCCACTCTCTCATCTGAAATTATACATTTGCCTTTAAAGATTGCAAACCTCCACTAATCACTGCTTAAATAATATTTATTCATACTAGTACCCTCTTTATTTTGAAAAAGCCCAGCAGCATGTGCAAATGGTGAACATTCCCCACTGTGAAAAAACCTGCTGTCATCAAGCCTTAAATTACATCTCAGGAGTCAGATACAGTTTCTTCCTGGGCATCAGATTACTAGGGTTAAAGGAGTTTCACTAGTTAGTTTTACAGAACTAAAGTCCCTCAAGAAAAAATACTTTCTGTGGAACTGAGATGTGTTCATCTAACTCTGATGATAGGAAAGGGAATGGAGCTAATAAACTAAAAAATATACACCACTCTTTCACATCAAGATTATTATGGACTTGAAAGTCTATGCAATACAAACAAGTTCCCAGATGCATCTATTTTAAACTTTGCCAGAGATGTTCATTTATGCCTATTATGGATCTACGTTTTTCCCAAGATCAATTACCTCTGCATCAGCACTTACCAGCTGACAGGCAGCCTGACTCCAGGAATAGTGTGTTAATGCAAAGTGATTCCTTTCGTCCATGTATGGCAGCAAATCACAAAGTGAGGAGAAATAATTTTCCATTCCACCTCTATTAATATTCCTTTTTGATCCTTATAATCCTCTGTACTTTACAGGGTGTCTACTGGAGTTCTGAACAGTGAAATGTTGTGGGAATTTTGTGTTTCCTGAATGTACCTTTTATAACAGAAAACCCAACTGATTTTTTTATTTCTAAAAATTTGCAGAGTTTTCCTATACAAAAAAATACACAATATCAGTTGTTTGTGCAATACACTGTAAGACAATAACTTATTAACAAATAAAAATCTTTGATTTAAAATATATTGTAATTGCTTTAAAATGAAAACATATCATCCATTCTATATTCTTTGTGACACCATCTAAAGTAAGCTGAATGGATTATGGCTAATTGTACATTGCCCAAAGTATGATTAAAATCTTTGCTCTTCAGCAAATAGACAGACCTCAACATTTTCTACGCTTCAAATAAAAACCTTTTTATGGATTTACAAAAGTAAAAAATAAACTAAAGGCTTCACATTCTCTCCTTTCTTTTACTCTGTGTTATGAAAGACTGTGGTATGGCTCCAACCGCTTTCAGTCCCTCTGCTGCTACTGGTATCCAGATATCAAATGTTATTATTTGTGCCCAATAACCCTTACAGAGTTGAACTTGCTGTCCTCTATAACCTTAGGTGAAACAAAACAATATAATATCATGGAGTCATAGAATTATGAGATTGTAAGAGGCCTCAGGGGATTATCTAGTCCAATCCTCCTGCTCAAAGCAGGGTCAACTAGAGCAAGATGCTTAGCTGGGTTTTAAATATCTCCGAGGATAGACACTACTCAATCACTCTGGGTAACCTGTTCCAGTGTTTGAACATTTACAATCTAAAATCTTTTTTTTTTTATGTTCAAGTGGAATTAAGTACATTTCAATTTGTGCCCATTGCCCCTTGTCCTATCACTGGGTAGCATTGAGAAGAGTCTGGCTTTGGCTTCTTTACTCTTCCCCAATCAGATATTTACACACATTGACATCATCCCCTTGAGGCGTCTTTTTTTGAAGCGAAACAGTCCCAGCTCACTCAGCCTCTCTCAATAGTCAGATGCTCCAATTCCTTAAACATCCTTGTGATCCTTCATTGGAATTTCTCAAGGATGTCTGTTCCTTTCTTGTACTGGGGAGCCTAGACCTGGACACAGCACTCCAGACGTCATCTCACTAGAGCTGAGTAGAGGGGGAGGATCACTCCTCTCAACTTGATGGAAATACTCTTCATAATGCAGCCCAGGATGCTGTTGGACACCTTTGCCACAAAAGCACATTGCCAGTTGACATTCAACATGGTGTCTACCAGGTCCTTTTCTGCTTTCTGGCCAGTCATCCCCAAACCAGCGCTGGTATATGGGATTTTTCCTCCTCAGGTGCAGGACCATTCATTTCCATTTGCCAAACTTATTGTCAGTCTGTTTTTCCAGCTTGTCAAGCTCCCTCTGAATAGCAGCATAACCATGTGATATATCAACCACTCCTTCCAGTTCTGTATCTGTAAATTTGCTGAGGGTCCATTCTGTTCCAGCATCTAGGTTGTTAATGAAGATGTTAAAGAGTATCAGCATTTGTTTTGACCCCTGGAATACATCACTATTTTTCTGATATGTGTGGGTTTTTTTTTTAACAACCAATTTGTATTCATGGAGAACATGAATACAAATCACCTGTGAGGGACCACAAAAGAGTGACACACTGTTGTTCCAGACATTTTAAACTGTCACAAGCTGAGTTCAGGAAAGCAAAATGCTATGTCTGCTTTTGCTGCTATGTCAGTAACTGCATACCCTTGCACGATTCATAGTTTTCCTGCAGAAAGACTGGTACAAACATTTGTAACTGGATTTTGATCTGAAGAGTTTAAGACTCAGATCAATCTGACATCTTGGGAGGGTGTTCTAGCTTGCTGGAAGGACAGCCTTATTCGACATCCACTAGTATATTTACAGAACATTGTCCTCAAGAGAGGATGATCAGTAACCAAATCCCAGGATCACACAAGCTGGATCCCTTATCTTTTATCTGGAGTTATAATCTGCTGGTTATCATGACTGCCAAGATATTAAAGAATAACACTGAAGTTCAGGATAGGTGACCTCTGCCCTGGAAGCATCCAACAGACCAGCATACAAATCACAGCCTTTCACTCTCTGCCTGCTTGATTAAATACTTAAACTGATCTTCAAAGTTTCATGGAGTCAGATCATTACAATGACATAACAAAAGTATTTTTTCTCTTTTTTGTTGATGGAGAAAATTACGCTGTAAAAATTATGCTGTTATAATTCTGTAACGATCAATACACCAAAACAGTAACCATAAAACAGCCTGATTTCCTGGCTTTTAAGCAGTCCTTACCCCTGTGCAAGGTCCCACATTGATGTATATTGTCTGAATAAAACTTTGTCTATTCTGTGACAATGGACGTTGCTGTGACTCTCAGCAATAGTTCACAGGAAAGCATCGAGTCTCTGCCATGTTTTCCTGTACACAGATCTTCCTCTGGCTATGAGCTGCTTTGCCACAGCTCAGCGTCCCAGCCATTTCCCTTGCATACATAATGCTGGTGGGATGTTAGCCATATTAAACTGTGTAGCAATGTGGTCCTAAACATTTTCTCAATTCTGTGTATAATCACAACATACTATGAGGGTTAAAATGATCCATCTAGATCAAATAGTTAAGAAATGTCACGACAAAAAAAGACACTGGAGAGAGTCAGACAATCTGATACATTTAAAGTGTGTGTAAGAGAGTTCACCGGAGAAGGACTTCCTACAAACACTGGTTCTTATTAGCATGGTTTATGCTCCATAGCAAGGGTTCATGCTGGATCAGCAGTAGTCCATTTGACATGACATGTTAGTAAATCACAGAAGAAATTCAACACCGTATTTGACAGTAAAAGAGGAACAGGTGCATCACACTAACATCTCTGGACTTTGGCAAATCTTCAGAAGTGTTTAATCTCATTTCACAACAAGCAAAACAAAGTTGAGCACTTTTCAGGTTGGCCAGTAGCTTAATTCTCCTTTAACAGGTTTCTTTCAACAAATTTTACCTCTGTAGCTACATAATCAGGCATACTAATAATTTCAGAGTGGGATCATGAACATAACCAACTGAGATAAAGTAGCTGGAAACACACCAATGCCATCTTAACCTGACATTTCTTTTTCATTTCAGTCCTGAACACAAAAGTAAGGTGTAAACTTATGTACTGTGTTCTCATGAGACAGAGGGACACATCTGGTCAAGATCCACTGGGCACCAGACGATTTTGGGCACCAGATGACATAATTACCAAAGGAAAGATGATTCTCTGCCATTACCAGATACTTACTCAGCATGGACACTGATTTACAAAGGGCATGCAAAGAAAACCAGACGGACAACAAAACAAAAAGGACTGAGGATAATCATGAAGAGTCTGACTGTATAGTTGAGCAGAGAAACAAACCATGTGGTCCTGTAAAAGTCTCCTGTGAAAGAGCAGGAAGGAATCAGTGTGGAGAAAAGCTGCTGCTGGGTGACAGTGGGGGTCGTAACTCTCAGAGAATAGGCATAAACAGAGGACAGCTCACAGGAACTGTTTTCTAACAGCTAATTCAGGAAGCAGTTCTGATTTTAGCTGCCACTTCTCCTCAGCTGGACCTAACTACTTTCAGTTTAGCCTTCATTTGGAGCAGTGAGTGGCTGAGTCATTCAGAAATGTACCTTTTCCAAACAGCATGACAAATTTCTGAGGATACCAGGGAGTAGCTAAATGCCACAGGAGCTCCAACAGGAGTCTTTGCACCTACCTTAAGCTCTGTCTCTTGGTGGGAAGGTAATTTGCCTTTGCATTTCCCTGTTGATTTAACTTCATAGGCAGAATCTCTCACGCTAGGCATTCCCTCAGGCAGGCAGCCAGATCCCCCAGTGACCCACAGGAGGGAAGACAAAATATTCTTTGAGCATGCATTTGTTAATAAGACATCTGAGAGTGAATAGCAACACTGTACTGAGAATAACTGTATGTTGTCCTTCCTGGTGCCCCTCCAGAGACTTCTAATTGATATTTTACTCTGTGTTCAGTAGTTATATTCTTGGTTACCATTTCTTCAGATTTGGCTTCCTTAAAATCATTCTTGAAACCTCTGTAAAACACTTGCGTTTTCCACACTTTGTGTACTGAGGTGGAATGGAAAGTTAAGTTACACAACAGACCAAGTAGTTTTGAAGTGCTTAGCTCTCCTGGGAAACTATCCTCCAAGGTTAATGCACTCTGATCTTGGCAAGTTATTAGGTTCTAAAGCCTCCTCTTTGGATGCATCTGGAAGGAGTTTGGGATTGGATTCTCTTTGAGCTTCCAGTATCTAAAATTCAGGTTTCTGAGTCTGTCATTAACATAGCCTCCTTACACAGAGAAAACCTGAGACAGATATCTAAGACCAGATGAATTGACACACTTTATAGCCCATTTTCTTAATAAATTGACAACAGACAATTGAAGAGTCATTACAGCACCAGTAAATCAGGTATTAGTGGAAATTATTCTTTACAGTTAAACTTTCTACATGGACTGTTCAAACCAACTCACAAGGGAAATGAGGGAGAAAGTTCGAATTCCAGTAATTGGTTCAAAGATTATATTTACATTATGTCATCACTTGAATTTGACATCTCATATTTAGTTTCACCTCCCAGGGCTAATAAGAAATATCTAATAAAGTAACAGATCTAAAAAGAAATTATGGATGAATTGTTATTTTACTGTGCTCTGCTTCTTTGACTGTCTCATTTGACATCTGAAAATGAAAGTCCTCCACCCCTGGCCTCCCATCCTCTGAGCAATATTTTACTTTTTTTCTTGGGAATTAACAAAAAACCCTAATCCCATGAAGAGAGAGTACTCCAGTATTTCCACAGGAGGTAACTTCAGATCCACACAGGAAATACTGCTCTAGCTAACTGCTATTTAGTATCAAACTTCCCACTTCTGACTCTTGGAGAAAACAGAAAAGGTCAGCCAAAAGGTATTAAACCCAAGATCATTACTCTAAAACCAGCACGCTCTGGCTGGTGGAATGAAAACAGCTCTTTAGTGGCACTGATGGATGGTGCCCTGCTGCCAGTAGATGGATGCAGGAACTTCCATTCTCATACTCCTCCGCAGCGTTAGCGCTGCCAAACATGACATTACTGTTCTGCTTGAGAGAGCTGGCCCAGGCATGCTCTGAAGTAATATACAGAGTTCCAGAGGGGAAATGTAGGAAAAGCAAACAGCACATCTACTACCAGATCCTGCTCACAGTGCCACAAGATCCAGTTCTCAGCTCGTTTAACCTCCAACTGTAAGTAAACGAGGTAGCAACATTAATTTTGTCTCCTGACATAGAAGTACACCTGATAAGTCTTATCTACTCAAAGAGATATGTGGGCAGATCATCTCAATGGAAGTCCAAATCATAACTGTACAAATTATACCTTGTAGTCAACATACCTCCTTTAACCACATATAAGCACACATGGTGTAATTTATGTGTCCACTTGCTTTGGTCAAAATCACGACCCATTGTAAATCACATTTATTGTTATCATCCCATATCTAGTCATATTGTAAACCAATCTCAGTAGGTCTAGAATACAGTTGATTAATATATCACACACATGAAGGAAAAGAGTTACTGTAAAGATAAACATACCATTGTTGCCAGGTTGGAGAAGTTTTCCTGCCAAAATTGATACAGCTGCCTACTCCTTTGTCTCAGATATTTTAAGTATGCTTTTCCCAATTATCCTGCCTTAATTGAATGCCAACTGTGTGTGAATTGCTTTCTGTTAAAGAATGATTTTCTCAGTAACAATCAGGTGCGCACTAACCTTTACTCTGAAGGTATCCCCAATGCATTAAAACAAAGGTCTTTGGGTTTGTTTTAATTCAGGCTGATTCACTTTCCTTACACTATCTACATGCATTAAACTGGTTTTAAAGCTGAGCTCTAATGTGAATTACACAAAGCTTTCTTAAGTATACTGAAGAAAGGCTGAGGTAAGGCTGTTCAGTGTGTTATTCACATTTCCCAGATCTGTCAGCTGATATCAGAAAAGACTGTTGCTATCTCTATAAAACATCTTTTGTTAAATTATGTTTAATTCAGTCATTCTTAGTATATATGTTATGTTTCTTTAAGCACAGCAACAGGGTTGGAGAAGTGAGATGCGCTTGTTCTGAAGCAGCACCATGCTTGGTGAGGCTGCAATAGGTAACGGAGGCACAGCAGCGTGCCAGAAGCCTGCAGCTGCAGGACACTGCAGTAGCCAGGAACGGCAGCTAGCCTGATGGAGTGCAGGAAAGAGCAATCTCCTGCACTCTAGTGGGATGGGTGGACCTTACTGTTCTGAAGAGACACATATGAATTAACTACAGCAAATACGGCTTGCAAGGACCTGCCTGCAAGGACTCTCTGGGCAGGTGGCCAGTTGATGATAAGCTTTTGTTTGTTTCTATGTCTTCTCTAGTCTGTTTTTCCGTTTAATAACATAAGAACAACCAGGTTATATGATGCTAAACCTGACTTCTTAGTTTAGAAGCCTTTTGGGGTTTCGTGGTGGCTCTTTATGAAAAGGTTTTAGGTAGTTGTGCCCCAAGCTATGGTTCCCACATATGTACCCCACAGTGTGCAACCATGTCCTGTTCACATCATGACTGCTAAAGGCAGGTTTGGTGATTTCATCTCAGAAAGGATGTGACAGAATAGGAGGAGCGCCAAGAATGGCTGAAAAGGTTCACCTGATAAGTCACAGTGTAATATGCTAAGTACCAGCACAGGGAACTTCTTTAACTTGCACTCCTTAACTTGATATAAATATAATGAAAAAGAAATAGTCTAATAAAACCCCACCTTCCTCCCATTGAGGAGACCTCCAACAAAATTGAAAACTTCATCCCATAAACAGTTAAATCCCCCTGAAATGTTAAAACTACTAACAGTAAAAGATCCGGTATAACATTACCTGATATGGCCCTGAAAGAAATGGAGACGTTTAGGACAGTATAAAAACCATACTGCAAACAAACTGCTTAGGCTAAGGCACTTTCAGAGTCACTCAGTGTCAAACAGTAGTTTCCCCACTTGATACTTCATTAACACTACTTTCCATTCAGTCATGTATTTCAGCATATGAAATATATATATAAAACCATGTACATAAAATGGAATATATATAAACATATGTACATGTACTTAGATATTTAATAATTTTCCATCATTTTGTATATAAGGATACATCATAATGCAGGTATACAATAGACAACAGAGAAAGTTAAGGATTTTCTTTTTGCAGAATAAAAAACAGAAGTCACTTGAAACTCTTACTGTGCCAAGATCTCTACAGTCTTTATTTTCTACACATTTCTAAAGACAAAAACTGTGATTTCAGAAAAAGTAAGGAAGCCTCACATTTTGTGCGTTCCCCGGTCACTTCACAACTTTTTAGATCCTTATTCTTCTCCTTCATTTTTCCTATAAATCTCACAGCTCTTTCCTTGGAGTTTGTTGACCTGTGTCTGCAATGTCAGCCTGCTTCCTCAGCTTCCTCTGGGTCGTGATGGATCTTGTGGAATTTGGTGCAATTGACATTGGACAGCTGCCCCTGTGAGGAGAGAGGGAGCTGTGAACAACACTGCCATTTTCCTCTACCTGTAGCCTTGGAATTTCTGAAGGAAGGGGAAGGTCCATAGCCTCTGTTCCCACTTTCTTATCTAGGCTTTTAATACACATCTTCTCCATCTTACTGGTTTCTTATGTAGAAAACTCACTGAAAGTTTGATGGAACCCCTTTTTATCTACAGAATAATACTGAAACTGTATTTTTTAACCAAATGCATATAGCAGTAAGGAGATTGAAGACATACTATGCTGTATCTTAGAAGAACCTGTCACATCAGGAATTCAGTGCATTCATGTATGTCTGAATTTCAGAACTGAACTCAAAAGAAACCATTGCTTGTCACCTAAATATCTTCAAATACGATTGTGTTGAATTTGGAATCCTGCTTCTGATGACCCAGACTTGATGACCTGTAGAAGTAACTTTCCATTTGATGCTCTAGGCTTGCTCTGGCAAGACAGTCTCAGAAAATAAATATCTGTGAATGTATAGAGAGAAAGTGTCTGTCTCAAAGAAAACAGACAAGAGTAAACACCATTCACTTCCAAATCCAAGCAGTAATTAAACCCCCCTTTTCCCTCTTTCTGCCTGCCTGCCTTCAGTGGCCATCTACTTCTTGTTGATTGGCATGTATTTCTAGAACTCGTACATATTACCCCTGAACGAAATACTCAGACAACCATGAACATCTTTTATTCAGTCCAAGGACTGGAACTTTAAACTTCTAGGTTGGCAGGAATCTTAGGCCACCATCCAGTTCAGTCTCTCACTCACAGAGGGCTAGTACCAGTGTCAGATCTGGTTGCGCAGGGATTTGTTCAGTTCTGAGCATCCACAAGAATGTAGATTCCACACCCTCTCTGGCCTCCTGTTTCAGCACCTAAGCACTTTCACAGCAAAAATATTTATTCTAATGTCAGTCAAAATTTTGCTGATGCAACTTGTGCCCTTTGGGCACTCATCCTTTGAATGTGCACCTCCGAGACAAGTTTGTCTCCTTTTCAACAACACCACATTTGGTTACTGAAGGCAACAAAAAGAACTTTCCTTGATAAATCCATGCTGGCAGTTCCCAGTCACCACCTTCTGCTTCATGTGTCTTGAAATTACTTCCAGGAGAATCTGGAACATGACCTTTGCAGTGCCTGAAGTGAGGCTGACTTGCTGTGGCTTCCTAAATCTCCATCTTGCCCTTCTTTAATATGACTGTTTTTCCAGTCATCAGAGATTTTCACCACTTGCCCTGACCTTTCAAAGTTAATAGAGAAATTGCAATGGCATCAGCCAGCTTCCCTAGCACAGTCAGATGCATCCATCTAGTCTATTGAACTTGTGTATGTCCAGTTTACTTAAGAGGTTCCTAGCTCAATCTCCCTCTACTGTTTGGCTTTCCTGGCTCCATACTTGTATGTTCAGGCAATGTCCTTATACTCGTCACAAGATGCTCATCCCTGCTTCCACATACTTCCTTCTTGTATTTAAGCTTAGTCAGGAATTGTCTATTCAGAATATATAGCCTCCTGCCAAAACTGCTTGCCTTCCTGCACATTCCTGTACTCTGTAGAGGTGGTCCCTAAAAACACAGCACTCCAGTCATAAGAGCTAGTACACTGTGACTGTGATCTCAGGGAGGTCTTAGCTCTGCAGTGATTGTACACATACACTAATTGCTCCTGCATGTTCCCCATGCTGCATGAGTTTGCCTAAAGGCACAGGAGACGGTTTTCCTGTCATGCTGCTTTCTCAGGGAAGGTGTGAGAACCTTCCCCAACATGCTGTCCCCCAGATACTTCCTCCCTGCATCCATTTCTCTTTTTATTTGGGCAACTCTGTTACCATCCTCCAGTAAATATAGTTTAAAGCCTTCCTTACTGAATCAGCAAGCACGCTGGCAAATCATAGAATCATAGAATCTTTGGGGTGAAAGGGACCTTTTAAGGTTATCCAGGCAACCCCCTCTGCAATGAGTGGGGATATCTTCCTCTAGATCAGGTTGCTCAGAGTCCCGTCCAACCTGACCTGGAACGTTTCCAGGGATTGGGACTCTACCACCTCTCTGGGAAACCTCTGACAGTGTTTCACGACCCTCATTGTCAAAAATTTCTTCCTTAGCTCTCCTCTAAATCTGCCCTCTTTTAGTTTAAAACCATCACCCCTTGTCCTACTGCAACAGGCCTTGTTAAAAAGTCTGTCCCCATCTTTCTTATCAGCTCCCTTTAAGCACTGGCAGGCTGCTACAGAAGAGCCTTCTCTTCTCCAGGCTGAACAACCCCAAATCTCTCAGCTTGTCCTTGCAGGAGAGGTGTTCCATCCCTTGGATCATTTTTGTGGCCTTCCTCCAGACCCACTCCAACAGGTCCATGTCTTTCTGTGCTGAGGGCTCCAGAGCTGGACGCAGTACTCCAGGTGGGGTCTCACCAGAGTTGAGCAGAAGGGTAGAATACCCTCCCTCGACCTGCTGGCCATGCTGCTTTGGATGCAGCCCAGGATATGGTTGGCCTTCTGGGCTGCAAGCGCACATTGCCAGCTCATGTCCAGCTTTTCATCCACCAGCACCCCCACATCCTTCTCAGCAGGGTTGCTCTTGATTCCTTCATCCCCAAGCCTGTACTGATACCAGGGGTTGCCCCGACCCAGGGGCAGGACCCTGCACTTGGCCTTGTTGAACCTCATGAGATTCACACGGGCCCATTCCTCCAGCTTGTGCAGGTCCCTCTGGATGACATCCCATCCCTCAGGTGTGTCAGCTGCATCACCCAGCTTGGTGTCATCTGCAAACTTGCTGAAGGTGCACTCGATCCCATTGTCTATGTAATTGATGAAGATTTTAAAGAGTACTGGTCCCAATAGAGACCCCTGAGGGACACCACTTGTCACCGATCTCCATCTGGACATTGAGCTATTGACCGCTACCCTCTGGGAGTGACCATCCAACCAACTCCTCATCCACCCAACAGTCCACCCACCAAATCCAATCTCAGAGAAGGATGTTGTGGGGTACTGTGCCAAAGGCCTTGCAGAAATCCACTTGGATGACATCAGTAGCTCTTCCTTTGTCCACTGATGTGGAAAGCAGATCCAATTGGCAGATGAGTTCCTCCACCCTATTTAAAAAGCAGTGTCCAACACCTTTCACCACCATGTCCTGGAAGTATGGGTCAGGTTCACCTGGCCCAGATGCCTCTTCTGAAGAAACATATCATACTTGCCACCAGAACCTGTATCTAGGGTGTACATCTGTAGTCGTGAATGTGCCTTCTTCTGATGACAGATGTCAAAAGCTTCCAGCTTCTTGGAAGTGCCCATCAAGTGTAGCCTCAGGCAATCTGTCCCCCTACTGCAGGTTTTGAGCTCTTCTTCCTTGCTCCAGGGACCCTTCCAGCTAAAAAGGGCAAGACCATCAGTGCTCTACCAGCTGGGTCTAACTCCATACCTGCCCTGTTCTTGCTGTATGCCCATGTGCTTACATCGTCCACTTGCTGCTCCAGCTTGGTCTCAGCTTTGGTCAGCGTATTGACTTTGTCCTCTTCTGCCTGCAGGTCGTCCAGGGTCTGCTGATGGGCCTCCTGGAGGGCTTTCTTCTCTTTTGTCAGTTTGGCAATGGTCTCGTCCAGGGCTGCCATCTCCTCTGTGAGGTTTTTCACCTACAAATATAAGCAATTGTCAAAACTGTGTTGAGAACATGCCTGCTGGTTCAGTGAAATGTTCACTTTGCAGTGCTGAGCTATGAGTTTTATTTTTCTTTTCACTACTCAGACAAGGCCCAGCTCAAATGCTCCAAAGCCAACACAGGCTCTTTTCCTCCAAGAAGCAATGATTTTTTGACCCCTTATGTGATTCCCCATGTGTGTACCTTGTTTTCAGTGGCATGTTTTTCCTTCTCCACTTTGGCCAACGTTAACTCGAGGTCGTCAATATCTTTCTTCAGCTCTGAACATTCATCCTCCAGTTTTCTCTTCTTGGCTGTCAGCTCGGCATTAATTTCCTCCTCATCCTCAGCCCTTTCAGTCACCTCCTTAATTTTGGCTTCCAGCTGGATTTTGGTTTTGATGAGCTGGTCACATCTTTCCTCAGCATCAGCCAAGCTATCTGCTTCCTAGTGGGGAGACACAGGGTTTTGCGCACTGGAATGTTTCAAAGAGTCTCCCCTCTTTCTTCTATATCACTGAGTAGGCACGTGTTAAAATGGGGGCTGAACTGCTCCAGCAGCTGGACGTTCTTGCCAGCTGTCTCCTGGGAAACCTGTTCATCTGTTATCAGCATTGATTCCAAATTTTTTGTGTCTCTTAAAAATGCCTCACCGACAGGGTAGCTATGAGAATACCTCATGCACTCGCAAGCACAACAGAACAGTGGTCAGTTCAATTCCTAGTTTCAGCCAGAGCAAGGACTTGGAGTCTTTTCTCCCGACAGAAAAAGTATTTAGTTGCTTGTTCTTTTTAATTGTCTCATTGAGAAACACATAATATTTGGGAAGTAATGGCTTTTCCATTTCTGAGAATAATTTCAACTAAATTGAAATGCATCACTCTTCTACGTGCATCAAAATTGCTGCAAGACCAACGGAGTTCTTGCCTTTGCCATCAGCTACCTCTGCGCCTTCTTTCCAGGCCACGCCTAGCATTTCCAGTGCTAACTAGTTGATCACTTCATTTGGTGTGAAGAAACTGCCTTTTCCTAACTGAGTTTGAATGGGACGTATCCATGTTCCTGTAAGTAGGAAAAGCGGGTCCTTCTCAGGTTTGCCTTTATTCTGTCAGACAGATACACTGGTTTGAAAGTTCAGTAGATGGAGATACCTCCCTTCCAGCTCAGAGCTCACTGCTGTGGATTTCATGTTGGCTAGTGTTACATGGCTCTTTCCTCAGACAGTCTGCCATGAGACTCAACCACGCCCCTGCCAGCCTTGTTTACTCAACGTTAGAGTGCCTTAGAGTGTGTGATTTAGTCTGTCTTCTGCTGCACGTTAGTCAGCTTCCTGTGATTCTCTGCTTAGGCTACAAAGTGTTCTGGCTGTATGACGTTCTTATCCCAGGGACAAATGGATGGTAATACTCACTGCCTGCACTTGGAGCTGCAGGTCATTTTTCTCCTGCAGTAAGGTCACCATTTTCTCCTCCAGCTCCTTCCTCTTTGCCTCAGACTTTGCAAGCTCTTCCTTGGTTTTCTCAAACTCTTCCTTCATGTTGGCCATCTCCTTCTCAGATTTTGCACTCTTCAGCAAGGGCTTGATCTTGAAGGACAGCTTCATCCAGGGCCAGTGCTTGATGTTCTTGAAGGACCGAGGGTTGTACTAGATGCAGAAGATGGAGTCCCTGAAATGCAAATCAAACACAGAATGACTAACTCACAAGTGTTTGAGACTGGAAGAGACCTCTGCAGGACATCTTGTCCTTGACATGTAGGACATGATATACTTGACATCAGTCAAGTAACATCCAGTTGCTCAGGACACATAGGAGGAATTGTCTGTGTGATGCCTACAGAAACAATGGGCAGTGAGATGAACTTTAAGAAGAACATCTACCTCCTCTTCACCATTCTCTGGCACTCCATTCTCATCAGGAAACCCTTGCACCTGGCCTGTGTGCGAGTCATGTACTGTGCCAGTTTCTCATCCCTCATCTCTTCCAGGAGTCCTCTCAATCCAACTTTGAAGAACACCTTGAGAAAGGGGATGACATAAACATCACTCTTAGGTTGTCGAAACATAAACTGATTATATTTCCATATGAATTAATGTTACCAAAGTCATTGAGACTTTATGGAAGGGGAAGGTGATGTTTTTATTTTATTTGGTTCTCTAAATTGACTGTAACCACTCACATTTTCACACCAACATACTCACAAACACCAGCATGTATATGCCCACACAGTCTGAATTGTATGACTTGTCTGATACATGGAAGACAAGGAATTTAAGCTACCAGTTCCTTTCGACACCCTCCAGGTTTATCTTGACTGGCAGTCACAAACTGGTAACTGGATAGGCTTTTTTTATCCCTTTTAGGAATCAATGACTTTACAGAATGCTCTTTCAGGTCAGAATATTGCTTCATACTTCACACAACTCAGTGAAAGCTGCTGTCCATTTTTTTTTGTTTCCTCATTTTCTGTATCTTTTGGATACAATCTTTCTGTTGCCACCCTCCTAGTTAACAGATCACAGACTGCCTGCTGATGGGACTACCCTGTGGTCTTGGGACAAGCTACATCATCCTGCTACCAGTTGCAAATGTTACCACTTTTACTACTGGCAAACATGTCCTTGGCTATTTATGCATGCTGTTGCTTTAGTCCTTGCACTGTTTTTGCTTCTAGTGCTTTTGTGTGTGTACATTCCTATTAAAATGTCATTCATACCTATCTTAATATTTCTGTAACAATTCTCTATATTTAATGAAGTTGTACTTGTGCCTTGGTATGACCGAATTTTTACTGGGTGTGATATATGTCAATGGATCCAAGGAGCTTCTCAGAAGCTTTCCTGCTATCCATGTCCCCTCTGGGACAGCACTTGCATTCAACACCTTGTATCTGTAGAAAAAACAGAATGTAAGAATATTCTTATTACCAAAGCCAACATTCCTTTTTAAGCCAAGTGTGTTGGCTTCCCAACATGGCAGGACAATGTCTTGGCTGAAGCTTGACTGACTTTTTTGAGTCATTCCTTTATTAGACACACATTTTCTGAGTAATGTGAGAAACTTCTGCTACAACTTAACTTACCCATTATAATTCTACATGGAGTAGATGATACTACAGTACCATCAACAGTTAAAATAATTGTTAAAAAATGAGAACAGTGTTAAATATTATAATGAATACATTGTTTAAAAAACTAACATAGAAAGGTTACAGAAAGGCTGCATTAGTTTTGAATTTGAGCTATCTGGGACTGGACGGAAACCTGGCACATCGTCTACTCTGTCACTAACCATATTGTTCTCAGGGCCCTGAAGGCACAAATAGGTCTTAATGGCCCTGACCAGCCTCACGTAGGGCATCCACCATAGGCCCATGGGTTCCACTTCAGCCTAGGATCTCATTTCTTGCATGAGTTACATCATAGCTATTCTCCAGCCCAGTCTCTGGCGTTGCTTTCTCGATGGACCTTGGACCAATCCTATAGGTAGTTATGTCCTCCATGGAGCTCTTGTACAGATATTGTAGCTTTGTTTCCAGTGCTGTCTCTAGCCCCATCTCCTGCTAATCCTGACATGTTGTCCTGAATACCTGCAGGGAAGAACGACAGCTTCATCTGGAAGAAGCATATAGAAAAGCCAGGCAGGAAGGCCCAGGCTTCATAAAAAACTGTTAAGCCTCTGACTTGTTAGCAGTCTAGAGCACAAGATACGCGGATATTTCACACATACAAGATTAACTCCTAGAGTATGCAGTTGACACGAGGAGGGTGAATCATAGAATTTTTAGGTTGAAAGGGACCTTTGAAGGTCAGAAGTCATTTAATCAGAAACGCAAAACAATCTCATTACAAGACTGTATTTCACCTTGAAATCTGGAGAGGAGGGATAGCTGACAAAATCGTTGTAAAGTAGGGGATAAAGGGATAAGCTCTGCATCCACTGCAACAGAGGTTAAATGACATGATGGATTTTCTTGCTATAAGAACATGGGTCAAGAACTCTAAAAAACTATGCCTACAACTTACCAAACTAGAACCAAGTACTTTCCAGATTTCAAGGGAGTTTATTTTCCATATCCAGATCAGCAGAGACAATGAATTCTGTACTTAACTGGAAAAGAGCTGAGACAGTCTGGAAAGAAGAACCCTTCTTCTTCCCTCCCTTCTTCCCACCACCACCTTCTACACAACTGAAAAAATAAATATTTTAAAATTTTAATTTGTGATTCTCCTTGTACATTGTGCATGGATGAACTAAAGATTTTATATGCCTGATCTGCTTCTCCACCATAAGTGGCGAAGAGTAAGGCCAGATTCTTCACAGATGATTTCTGGTACAATCAAATAATAATTTCATTTAGGGGGTCCTTGTTCTTTTCCAACCAGCCAGTGATGTAGTCTACTGTACCAGAGCATAGTGCACCAGAGAGAAGTACGCCTCAGCCTTGCCTTTGGCAGGCTTGAGCTTCTGGAAGTTACTGGATTTGCCCAGATGCTGGTCATCAAAAGTCTGTCCCCATCTTCCTTATAAGCCCCCTTTAAGTACTGGAAGGCTAAAATAAGGTCTCCCCAGAGCCTTCTCTTCTCCAGGCTAAACAACCCCAACTCTCTCAGCCTGTCCTCATAGGAGAGGTGTTCTATCCCTCTGATCATTTTTGTGTCCCTCCTCTGGACTCAATCCAACAGGTCCATGTCCTTGTTAAGTTGAGGCCTCCAGAGCTGAACACAGTACTCCAGGTGGGGTCTCACAAGAGTGGAGTACAGAAGGAGAATCACCTCCCTCGACCATGAAAGGTCATGCTTCTTTTGATGCAGCCCAGGATATGGTTGGCCTTCTGGGATGCAAAGAACAAACTGTTGAACTGTTGAGCTTCTCATCAACCAACACCCACAAGTCCTTCTCTTCAGGGCTGCTCTCAATCCATTCTCCACCCAGCCTGTATTGATACAGGGGGTTGCCTGACCCAGGTGCAGGACCCTGCACTTGGCCTTGTTGAACCTCATGAGGTTCACAGAGGCCTACCTCTCAAGCTTGTGCAGGTCCCTCTGGATGACATCCCTGCCCTCCAGCGTGTTCACCACACCACACAGCTTGGTGTAGTTGGCAAACATGCTGAGGGTGCACTAATCTTTCTCTTTTCTATACATGAGCAACATGCTGTCTCTGTACATGCCAACCTGACAATTGTGATGTAAGGGTTAGTCAAACCTACTAAAAGCATTTTCTTTTCTGTCTTTAGTTCATAACTCAAATTTTCCAGCCTTTGCTTTTTTTTAAAAGATCTGGTGGTTTACATCCTTTTACCCATTCAGACTCATAACAGTTCAAAACTAAACACAATTTTCCTCACTGTGAAGCAAATGTCATGACCCACTGAAGGGAAGCTGCCCCCACCAGCACCTTGATGCCTTCTCCCCAGAAAGGCAAGACCTCAGATGCATCCCTGCGCTCACCATTTCCCACTGTCTGGTGCTGGGCTACCCCTGGGCAGTGTGCTACACTTAGAATCAAACTGATTTGAAGAAAATAATATTTAAACATGATAATCTGAATTTGCACAAATGCACGGTGTGAAATTTAACTACTTGTTAATCCAAATGCAAGGATAAGCATAGTTGCTGTCTATGCACTGTTAGTTTAACATTTAATGACACTGAGCTCAGCTAAAAATACAAAGGGTCTTCATTTAAATACCTCAAAGGTATTTAACTTTGCTTTTTCCAAAAGCCAAGTGGTCAATAGCAGAACTGTTCCACTTTTGGTCCACAACCTTGAATTGAAGGTTCAAAAGAGCTAAAGGCTCTTTCTGGGTTACTGCAAGAACAACAAAAAAGGAGTATCAAGATCCACTTGCTGTCAAGATTTCATAGAAATCCTACTAGGTGGTAGAAAAATTTGCTCATTAGTATTATATTGTTTTGACATTTGTGGTTGTTCTCTGTTTCTGCCCTCAGAGTAATGTTTAACTGACCCTCTTCTCCACAGAAAGGTTTGCCTCATAGCAAGGATTGCAAAGCTTCAGAAAAGCATTTGGTATTGAACATAATCAGAGAAATTAGTACAAAATCTTCAGCAACTGCCTCATACTGAACAAAAGTGAAGCAAAAGTGAAATAAAACAACACAAAAAATTATATCATTTTAGAAGACAGTTTTCTAAACTAAGTTTAGAAAAAAATAAATGCACTGACATGACAGTGTTAGATAAGCTACCGCTCACAGCAGTGTGAAGGATCAAGGAGTCTATGACAGTTGCAAACAGATGCAAAACTTGTCTGTATAAGATCTTTAATTAAGTGGTTTTCAATATGTATATAATATACTGAGAAAATTTCCATTTGACATGAAAAATAAATGCCACTATCTGCTTAGCTTCCACAGGAAAAGACCATCTTGTTTGCCTGTGTAGACTGAGACATTTGCAGTATAGTATGTGTCACTGTCTAAAAATTCTACTTCTGGTCTAACCTGGTCTTCTAGACTTGTCTTCCTATGGAAAGAGATAGGTACCTCTGTAAGTGATGAACTCTTCTCTACAAAAGGTGTCATGGTCATGGAAAAAGTGCCTTTCAGAGTGACTGACTTACTTCTTTCTACATGTTACAGATTGAAAATCAAAATTATCAGAAAATCTCTTGACCATGAGAATGACCATTCTGAGCCAGACCAAATGTCAAGCCTGTCCAGAAGGTGCTTAAAGCAGTTTTCTAACATAGCCCCACAGCATATTGCATTTCCTGGTGCCATTTCTATCAGAAGGCCAGAAGCCTTGAGCTAGCTTTCCAATACAAGGACTCATCAGAGCTTTCCTGGACTTGTTGAATCTTCAACTTATTTAGGTTTGTTTAGCTGAAGCAGCAAATTTTCCAAAAGTTTGGAGACAAATGTCTAACTTGTTTTTAGCTTTAGCTTAGTTTACATGAAGAAATTAATTATACCCTGTAGGTTAAATTCTAAAAAAACCCAACTGATCATTTGGTTTAAATTCTAGATTTATAGACTAAAAAAAAAAAAAAAGAAATATTATCAACAGACTCTTCAATAGCATATAAAATAATGCCAAGAGGGCCCAAGACAGAGGCTGAAGAAACACCACTGGCAACATCATGAGCATCACCGGCAACCAGTAAGCATCCAGGGCCGTGGCTCAGCAGCTGTGGGATGGATGAATGCAGTGCCATGCACAGTGTCTGCATGTGAAGCTGACTGTGCTCAGCCCGCCTGCTCGTGCAAACAGAGGGGTGTCCTCCCTCCTATGGAGCAGTGCCTGACCTGAAAGCAGAGTAACAGCACGCAGGCTCCAAGCTCTCTGAGGCACAGCCTCTTCGTGGCTGATCCCGAGTGGGACCCGTGGCCATTGGTCAGTAGTAATGACAATGGCATTTTCAAAGAAAATACAGTTTTTCCAGAGGCTCATGTCACATGTTTATTATAGGCAGAAAGTGGACAGGCTATCCCCTGGAAATGCATGAAATATCACTAATTTTGAGTTGGTAGCATACAGGGACACAATATAGCGTTGCTCCTTTCCCTGCCATACTGGAAGTGTGCAATGACGTAAAATGGATCAAGCTGAAATGGGGGCCCCGCAGGGTCTGACTTGTTATGAAAATTACTGTTCTATACTGGGATCTAAAATCCAATAGCAAACACTTCCCTCAGGACCCCATCCCAGGCAGTTATTTTTATGGATGCTAGTGTCATTGCTCCTTGGAGTTGGGTTTCAGCAGAAAGAAGCTAGTGTTTCGCTGACATCTTAAGATATGAAGGAGAGCTTTTAGATCTCTGAGGAGTGAGAGAAACATTTGGCTTTACCAGCTGCACAGGGAATATGATCTGAGCCAAATATAAGAACTGAGGCATTTATCCATTTGCTTCAGGCATCGTAAGTTCATTTTAAGAAATTATTCTCCATGTACACATGCATACACATGTACTCACACCTGCATGTACCCACACACTACTTACAGTGCTCTAACATTTTTCTTTGGGCTTCATCTTACTGTTGCTGTGCAGAGCCTGAAGTCTTCCTGGGAAGAAACCTTTACGTGATATTCAGAGTGGCTACTTTTTCCACAAACATTTCTGAACATGACCATTATGATCACCCTCTTCTGCCATGTTTCATCACATCCCCAGCTTTCTTTGGTATGAAAAGAAGTTCTTTGGTACAGAGGACTGAAAATTTCTCTCAGCTGATCACAGAAAAGAGCCTTTGGGAGAGATATTTCTCCACCACTTATTTTGGCCCGAGATGTGGATTTCATTCCTCATCAGCAGGATTGAGGTGGTAGATACGGTTGCCACACACACACTTTGTCTTCTCTTGAATACAGCTGGAGAGTGGTCTCCTATGTGGCATCAGTGTTACTTAGGGAAGAAACAGCAGCATCATATGGTAGGCAAAGCACAGGTACTACTGATAAATGGCTGCAGCAGTTTCTTTGTCCCTTCAGCCTTTAATACCATAAACCTTACAAGACTTAACTCAGCAAAACTTTGTGGCAACTTGAATTTACAATGTGAGTTATCACTTATCAGCATGGTCCATGCTCAGAAGTGCTGTTCTATCCCTCCATAACAGCATTACTAATCAATGCTCAGATCTTTCTGGAAAAGGATAATAAATATGACTGACAGCAGTCGTAATTTTGGTTACCCATTCCTACAGCAGTATAAAGTTAGGAAGAGCAACCCCTTCTCATTGTCCATAGAAGGAATGTTATGGATGGTCTGAACAGCTATGCTTGCTGAGTTCCCAGTACTTGTCCACAAAGATGCTGTCTTTGGATGAGGCGAAACATGTACTCTCTT
>NW_010549710.1:33787-42721 GCF_000687285.1 Phaethon lepturus
AAGTCATGACAGGCAGCATTGCGGAGAACACTGCATATCTCCTTTTACCCTGAGTTATGTGGTCATAATCAAACACTAAGAACTACACACATTCCTTCTGGGATGTCACACAAGTCTATCTACACACAAAATCAAGGATAACTCCTTCACAGGCCAACAGAGAATCCTTAGTCTGCATTGTAGTAGAAAGTTGTACAGACTGTTATTTATCCAGAAGTGCCCAGTGAGAGCAAGGCAGATCTCCCCCTAACATGGGACAAAAAAAGAACCAATTTTCTTCCCAGTCGAAGTCTTTTTTTCACACACAAGGTATGGAGACCAGAATAGGAAACATCCTCAGGCTAATATCTTTATACTGTTCTCACGCCAGCTCCATTCCAGACTTGGTCCCTGGGACAGAACACAGGTTTTTGCCATCCCTTTGTTCACACAGTAGTAGCCCAGCAGGAGGAAATATCAGAGCTACATAATTCTTTAAAGGAAACAGCAGAGACATAAAAAAGTATTACAAAATATATATAACAGTCAGAGACAACCAATGATACCCAGGTCGTCTGATTGGAAGGGGGGCAACCCTGGCTAAGGCTGCCTTGAGAGCACATGTACTGGCAGGGTTGAAGACATCAGATATAAAAATTTGCCATAAAGGTCGCTTGCCCCTGAAGAAAGATAAGCAGGGGCTGTTCAGACAGGAAACTGCGGTACACTTGTATGTGTATCCAAACACATTGATTGAACAATCAATCTGCTGCTAAATTTCTTGCTTCCGTAACACTGTGCAGAGTGCACCCTAGAACTCCTTATCCCACCATTCCAAGTGTTTCCTAAAGTAATTCCTCTCCATCAACATGCTTGTTAGGAACCGCTGCCTTTAACCATACAGCTGGTTTAAGCCAAAACAATGCCCACCACATAGCCTGTAGCAGTAGGACAGGGGGTAATGGTTTTAAACTAAAGAGAGTGTCGATTTTGACTAGACATAGGGAAAAAAATTATACTATGAGGGTGGTGAAACCCTGGCACAGGATGCCCGGAGAGGTGATAGACGCCCCATTGCTGAAAACATTCAAGGTCAGGTTGGACGGGGTTCTGAGCAATCTGATCTGGTTGAAGATGTCCCTGTTCATTGCAGGGGGGTTGAACTAGATGACCTTTAAAAGTCCTTTCCAACCCAAACTACTCTATGATTCTATGTTTCTATAATGCTCATGATTGTCTTGTGCTTTCTCACTTTTTGTATTGAGAAGGCACTGCACAGCACTGTGGCTACACTGGGTAGCACTGGGCTAAAATGCCACCTCTTTATAGCAATTCTGAGAAATTGTTGGTGAATCACAGGACTGGGACAAGTCCTGTGCAAAACTGGCTTTTTGTCTCCTCAATTATAAACTGCAAAGTGCCAGACTTTTCTCAGTGGTGCCCAGTGACAAAATAAGAGGTAACAGGCAAAAGTTGAAATACAGGTATTTCCTTTAAATATAAGAAAAGACTTTTTGCTGTGAGGGTGGTCAAACATTGGAACTGGGTGCTCAGAAAGGTTGTTTACCCTTCATCCTTGGAAATATTCAAACCCAGCTGGGCAAAGTCCTGAGCAACCTGCTTTAGTTCACCCTGCTTGAACAAGGGAGTAGGACTATATGATTTCCAGAGGTGCCTTCCTATCTCAACTATTCTGAGATTCTACATGGAATGTAAAATGGAATGTAGAATTCTGCACGGAATGTAAAAACGGGCCACAAAACTGGACAAAAAAATTAATAGACAAAAGAACAAGAGATGGACTAGATGACCTTTAAAGGTCCCTTCCAACTCAAACTATTTTGTGATTCTATGATTCTATGAGGAACTGATGTGAAAGTTAAGAGTTCAGAAGGATATTAATATAAGCAACCCTGATAGCCCCTTTCCTCTTCAAAGCAATAAAGGACATGGGCAAAAACGGCCAAGTTCTCTGCTGCTATTGTCATTAGAATAGAATAGAAGGTACACGATGTTGATCTTGTATGTTGTTCTAGCCAGAACAGGCTAATGTCTGTTACTGTAATTGCCCTTTGAAAATAAACAGTGACCACCCTGAGGTTTGTTTAATAAGCCTTCTGAGCCTTAGGTCCAGACTCATTAGGAAAATCAAGACAGATTTTCTGTAAATTTGATTGTGGGTGACAGTTGGAATGGAATGGAATGGAATGGAATGGAATGGAATGGAATGGAATGGAATGGAATGGAATGGGATGGGATAGGATAGGATAGGATAGGATAGGATAGGATAGGATAGGATAGGATAGGATAGAATAGAATAGAATAGAATAGAATAGAATAGAATAGAATAGAATAGAATAGAATAATGTCACAATAATTCTCCAGATGGGACTATTGTACTTTGTGCAAAGAAATGGAGTTCATTCATGATCAGCCAGACATTGCCTCATACTGGCATCTAGGAATTTCTGCTATTCAGAAGACAAAATGCTTGAGAATTTAACGTTTTTGCTTGAGTTATCTCTGTAACTCAAAATATCTCCTGAATAGAAAGGAGCTATTCTTGACTATGTACGTATCTTTTATAAGCCAAATGCTCTTTAGATGTCTTCTCCATTTGCACTGATACATGAGGGAATGGTTTCTAAATGTGTCTGAATTTGTTTTAATAACTCAGACTCTATTCAACAAGAAGACATAAGACTCAGAAGTAGGACAATTTGCCTTCCTGAATCCTATCTATTTTGAAGGGTTCTTCTCCCTTCTTCTTTGACTGATTTATTTTCCAACAAGCTTCCTACCTGTCAACACTGACTCATTAATTAGTGTGTTTAAAATAGATGAGAAACGCTAAGATTCATGTCTTACAAGCCAGTCACACTGTGGAGCTTTCCAAACATGCTTGTCATTCACTAGTTATCTAAGATACTGCCAAAATATTTTTAGTCATGGTTATTGCACATTTTCCAGTCCAGCTAAGGCCAGCTAAAGGTTAGCTTTATCATAAGAAAACAAGCCTAGAGGAAAAGTGGCATAGGAACACTGAACAAGCAGTGAGTCTTATCCTGTGCTATTATAAGCCTCAACAAATAGAAGAAAACAGCAACTACCGAAGTTCTGTTAGATGCAACAATTGTGACTGCCTTCTCTGCAGCACTAGTTAAACTTTTTATTGCCTAAATAAGTGCCAGTTGGAACTGTTTTTAGATGTTGTTAAGTGTTAGGAGTTATGTTCATTCAGAGACAGCCTCAACCTGGGGAAACAGGTACATTTTGCTCCCAAAATCTTTTGGGATCTAGGTTAGACAGAGTGTTATCTAAAAAATCTCTTTCACTTTCTGGGATGTGTAAACAAATGTATGGTGCAGGAATCTGGGATGTGTACACAAATGTATGGGGAAGGAATGCCTAGTGATTACAGTACATGCACAGATAGTGAAATAGCTGTTCTGTGGGATCTCATTAGACTGAGTGACCATCAAATAACATCCTATGACAATGATGTAATCATTAAGATATAGGCCACTTTATGTAGAACAGTAGTCAACTTTCAAGATTTGTGGACTGGAAGAACAGCAGACAGGAGAATATAGTTAGCAAACCTTGGTCTGTTTCCTGCTAAAATGTGACTTCTTATTATAGAATCATAGGATCATAGAATAGTTTGGGTTGGAAGGGACCTTTAAAGGTCATCTAGTCCAACCCCCTGCCATGAGCAGGGACATCTTCAACTAGATCAGGTTGCTCAGAGCCCCGTCCAACCTGACCTGGGGTGTTTCCAGGGATGGGGCATCGACCACTTCTCTGGGCAACCTGTGCAAGTGGTTCACCACACACATTGTGAAAAATTTCTTTCTTATATCTACTCTAAATCTACCCTGTTTTAGTTTAAAACTATCATCCCTTGTCCTATTGCAACAGGCCCTCCTAAAAAGTCTGTCCCCGTCTTCCTTATAGGCCCCCTTTAAGCCCTGGCCACCTGCACTAAGGTCTCCCCGGAGCCGTCTCTGCTCCAGGCTGAACCCCCCCAGCTCTCCCAGCCTGTCCTCCCAGCAGAGCTGTTCCAGCCCTCGGAGCATTGCTGTGGCCTCCTCTGGCCCCACTCCAATAGGTCCATGTCTGTCCTGTGCTGAGGGCTCCAGAGCTGGATGCAGCACTGCAGGGGGGTCTGACCAGAGCGCAGCAGAGGGGCAGAATCATCTCCTTCAGCCTGTCAGCCATGCTGCTTTGGGTGCAGCCCAGGATACTGTTGGTTTCTGAGGGAGACCTGAACCCTAAGGATGACCAGCAAATTTGCAACTGCAGTAAAACTGGCCAATTCTATAGTAGTTTGTTTGACAGTTAAACTTGAGCCACTTTTTTTGTGACAAAATCAGGCGTGTTAGAGGGTAGAAAATGGAAGCATTTTGGGATGGGAATGGTGGAAAAGGGAAGAAAGAAAAAGTACTATTCATTTTTTATATGGATAAGATAGCAGGAATTACAATTATTTCAGATATAAAAGCAGTGTAGAGTGCAACTTCATACATAGTTGCTGTGAAACAGACTGCTCAGTAAAGGGGTTGCACAGAAAAGTGGTTAGAGATAGGTTAAGTAAGTATATTCAGGATAGAAGGTTGTTCAGGCAAGACTTATTAGCCAGGAAATAAACTTCTGGTTTGGCATATATTCTAAGAGCAGCAGGACAGAATGTGATCAATTTTGTTCATAGAGAAAAAAGCATTGTGATGGAAAAATTCTAAAAGAGTCAATACTAACATAGTTCGATGTTAACACAGTATGAGGGAAATAACATTGGAATTGTTAAGTACTTCCAGTTCAAATCAGATGAACGCAGACTGTCCAGTCACTGGCAGTTCATGTAGCTGAAAACATACAGCCCAGCTCACACTGCAAACAAAATTTTTAGAATAAAGCCAGAATAGCAAAAGTTATAGTTGAAAAAAGACAAGATAAAACCAGAAAAGTACAGGATGGAACCAGGAGTAACTGAAGACATGAGGAAGCCTGTTAAAGATCATCAAAGGAGATCTGAACCATTGAAGTAAGAATTACAGGCCAATATGCCCAGAGATTTCTTAAAAGTACAGGAAGAATGGCTCTACACCAGTTTTTGAAGCAAGTTCATGGGCCATAAATCTGTGCCTTTGATTGTCATATAAAGTTAGCTAGTCTACTGGTAAAGAGGGGTTCGTAAAACATCCAATCCAATGACCTAAAAGCCACATGAAAGCCAGGTAAATGTCAGGATGCTTTGTTGGCAAAGGGTTCAGGAGCACAAATCTTTGCATGGAGAGATAGACATATCTGAAAAGAGGATATACTTTCAAAAAACTTTGTGTGATAAGCATTTTGATAAAGAAAGGTTAAAAATCCCATTAGCCATGACTCTAGCAGTACTAAAGTTGGAGCACTCCTTTTGGAAGAAGAGAGTATTCAGTTACTGATGGGGAACTATATTATTCTTCCCAAATAGTCAATCCAATAAGCTGCACTGTAGTTAAGACAGCCAGTGGGTATGAGGTTGGTCTCTTTGTTCATTCACTAGTGAGTTTCTGCTATTTGATTAGTCACATGGTTAAAAAGGTGCAAAGTCAGAAAGATCTTGTCGGCAATTTATGGGAAGGCAGTCCAAAGTCTCATGTGGATCAAGTCATTACGTATGTTGAAATATTATACAATGACTTAAAATTAACAATGGATCTGGTACAGCAATAAATGCCCAAGACCTTAAGTTTCAAAAAAGTGTTATATGATAAAAATACATAAATATTATAAAATGTTAATGTATCCATTTCAATGGAAAATTTGAAGGTTTAAGACATGAAGGGGGAGGTTGAAATAAATAATAAGGTTGCCTGTGACATTAAAAATCCTCAGAGCTAGGTCACTCAGCTTTTATGGATAAGTAGGTTAACACCTTACTGTGGCAGGGGTAAACAGAGTAGGCAGTAAGGAGATATTATAGGCTATAGACATTGCTAGATCTGTGTACTGACAGTTCAAAAGAAAGCATCATAAATTTATAATTTGAGAAAGAAGTAAATAGAGAAACCATAAGTTTTTACAGAAGGATCAGAAAACAGTTTTTTTTCAAGGTTTAACTGATAAGAGGTTCACACTATTCTCATCAGAGACAGCCAATAGAGTGTATCCAGCTGAGATCGTTTTGAAAGTAACTCTGTAAGGGATGTTGGAACTAGAGATTATGTCTACTTAGTTCATGCTTCTTCACTAATTATGGTATCTAAGAAAAATGGGATGTTAAGGTCTTGAGCAGACTGCAGAAAACTTAACAAGGTGGCTCTGCCCAATCAGTATCCCATATATAAAATAGACTAATTTATCTCTCTAGGCAGAACAGAATACTTTTCTATGTGGGATTTAAGACTGTGGACAAACGACATTGAAAGAAGAATTTTCAGGAAATTAGTCTGCGTTTACCACTGACGTGGGACAATGTGTTGAGCTTAACACAATACTTTCTGGATAAAAAAGAGAATTACATATCAGAAATCAGTCAGATGAGTGTTTGCAGAGTACTTGTTCTTGTCACTCCTGGTAGTACATCCACAAAATACAGCCTACCATTTTTTTCTGTAAAAAGACATCTGGAACAAAATGTGCATCTTCTTGAGCTGATTGGTACACTCATTTAAAAAAAAAAAAACAAAACAATCTTTGTGTAATCTGCAACTTGCAAATGCTGTTGTCAGACGTGCTATCAGAATTAGAAAAGTATGCTTGGAAAGATCAATATGGCCTGTGTATATGGCACGATGTAGGAAGCATAGCCTCATTCTGCTGTTCCCTGGGTAAAAGGAGAGCTCCCAGGAATGTTGGCAGATGATAAGCAGAAACGCCAGAACACTAATCCTTCAGAGCAAATCTTCTCATTGCTACATTTCAACTAACATGTTGCTGGGAACAGGACCTGGAAATGGTAAGGACACACTTTATTTATTAGATTTGATAAGTATTGGATCAGATTAAAATAATTACAGGGAATACCTTCTATACCTCCCATGGAACTAGTCTGTTAAATATGGAGCTTAACACGCTGTGTAACCTTCTTAAGATGTCCTCAAAGAATCTGTTTGAATCTTCCTGATATAATCTTTGTGTGCTGGGGCAGGGGGGGGAGATTGAATTTTGCACTGATTTCTTGAGGTAACCCAGTAACTACCACTACTAGTGTGACTTGTGGAGTAATTCTCTAGGAAGAGAGGCAGTTGGGACCAATAATTTATGTGAACATGTAAAGGGCAATGTCTGGGGCTAAACGTAAATCTCCCGAGGATGTTATTGATGAAGACTAGCTTGTGCTACAGTTCATACAAGGCAGCAGCAGAGATGTCCATCCTCTTTCCTAATCCTACTCTTGCCTTCAAGAACTCGTATCTGCAATACATTTTGCATTTGTAATTTAGCCTTACTACATAAAGAGGGAAGCAAACTTTCCATGTTTCCACATAGGGAATTTGGAAAATGGTCTTTCATACACATGGAGTCTTCTCTTTCCAGGCATAACCCACTGTTCCACACATAGACTAAAGCAACTTAGTCCATTGGAAAGGTCCTGAAACAGCCAACTGAGAGTAGAGAGGTGGGTAAATGTGCAACCTGTGATTGAAAATAGGCAGTACTGAATGCGCAGCCAAGGTGAACAATGCACACACCTCCTTTTTCCACAGCAAATACTAAGTTACTCTTAGGTGACATTCAGAATGCCATTTCCTTCACACATTTAAGCAGCTGAGCGACTCCAGTTACAGAACAGGTGAGTGAAGTAAAAAGGCTTAGAAGCCACTGAGTAAAGTGCAGAAAGCAGAGGCACAACAGGTGGCAGAAAGAGTCAGAGAAGGACAAGGAGATGGATGGAAAGGAAATTAGGTTTGCTAGTATGATATTAATATTAGGATGCAAATGACTCAGAAAAAGAGGTTGGGTGGCATGTTCCTTAGCTGATCCTCCATCTGTCACAGAATTGGAAAGGTGTCATGATGCAGGCAGATTATCATAACTCTGATGTATGACTCTCAAACACTGTAAGTGGAAAGTACAACTAAACTATGCTTTGCCTGAACTTTGTGTGAATATTTCCTATCCATCTTAAGCTGTAAAGACGATTTCACTCAATCACTGCTTTACTAAGCATGCAGGAGTAACCTTTGCCTTCTGCATCCATGTTGTCAACTCCCTGATGCTCCCTCAGGGATTTCGCCAGCTGGCCTGTGTCCTCCTGGAGCAGGGTGACCTCTAGGGGCCTCCAAGCAGAGCTGGCATGGAATGAGCATGTGCTCTGCCCCACACTCTGCTTTGCACATTTGCAAACCTTGGACTTTGCCTATTAGTGCCCCAAGTGTGAGGTCTTTATATATGTTGAATCATATATTCTCAGCAGTATTTATTCCCAGCGGTATTGTCTTGTCTTCCAAGGGGCTACCCAGGTAAGTACAATAAGACACTACAACAGAGTTCTTCCTTTCTCTCTTCACAAGAAAGGCAGGATCTTTTGCAGCTAGTTGTTTCTTCTGGGGTTTGAAAAGACTTGCAACTCATGAAGAACTGAATTGATAAATCTTGTTTGTCATAAATCTTGAATTCTGAGTAGAATTCTACTCTATTCACTGAGTAGAAGCTTCTGCAGAACAGGAATACCTTCAGTTAATGTTATTCTGTCAATGAAATAGTGCTTATTTACTTAGGAGGCACATCACTGATGTCCGGATTATTATAGCTCTTTGCAATCCAATGCAGCTCCACTGGAGTACTGGAGTACCAGCTGCACCTATTTTAAACTTTCTCCCAGAGATGTTCCTTTATGGTAATTATGGACCAATGCTTTTTTCAAGGTCATTGACCCTTGCATTACTTACCAGGTAATAGGCAGTTTGACTACACAGGGTCAAGCTGATTCTAAGGCCAGAGAGAACTTGTGTGCCTGCAGCCTCA
>NW_010549711.1:0-259 GCF_000687285.1 Phaethon lepturus
TGGTGCCAGGCCCCACCGAGGGAGGGACAGCCCTGACAGTATCGTCATTTTTGGGACACCCCACACTGAGCATTTACCTGCACGCTGGAGAGCGAGGAAGATGCTGGTTGCACCTCTGAGGAGTGTGGTCCAGGCCCCCACACCTCTCTGCTCCTCAAAGCACACTCTGAACCCTGCTCCAGCTCACCGTGACACCGGTGAGCACTGGGGTGTTTCTGTGGGTCTGGCTGTGATCACACAGGCTTGGCTGAGCCCGAAC
>NW_010549711.1:358-605 GCF_000687285.1 Phaethon lepturus
CCGAACACCGGCCACGGCATGGCCGGGCTCCCCCCAGCCTCGTCAGCACCTTTGGTCGGGAAAAAAATCATCTCCAGGGGCTCCTCTCCAGGGTGAGGAGAGGGTACAGGTGGAAACACATCACCATACCCTTCCTGGGGGAAAAGGGGATGGCAGGCACAGCCCCAACGGCTTGGGGGGACACGGCACAGCCTTTGTGCCGCTCTGCACCAAGGCTGGGGCTGAGATCAGCGGCAGGCAAAGGGAG
>NW_010549711.1:638-1117 GCF_000687285.1 Phaethon lepturus
TTTCAGAGATTTGGGGCTTATTTCCCTGCAGAGCTGCCTGATGCTTGCAGCTAGGGAAATATTTAGGTGTCCCTGGGGGTTATCACCAGCCCTAGATGCTGCTTTTCTTCCACAGCCCCCCAGCATCACCATACCACAGCCCCGAGCCCTGGAATATTTCTGGGAGAGGGCAGGGATCGCAGCTGCGTGTGAACTCTCCCGCACAACTGAGGCTCCAGCCTCGGGGCTATTTTTAGCAGTCCCCTCCGAGATGCTCTTCACTTGCAGTTTTATTTGTGAAATTTAATATGCAAGGTGTGGGGGGGAGCAGGGCTGGATCCTGGTGCGTCCCCGCTGGCCGGGAGGCTTATCCCAGCCTCAGCGACAGGAGACCTAAAATCATCTGTCAAAGAGCTGCCGCGTCCTGGCACGTGGGCGGCTGCAGCGACACGCAGGGCTGACGGCTCTGGGGGCTGAGGGTAGCCCCCCGCTCCTCCACC
>NW_010549711.1:1135-10306 GCF_000687285.1 Phaethon lepturus
GGGCGGTGTCCCTGCCTCTCCCCGTGTGGCACTGTGGGCTCGAGGACCTGTCACCCGACAGCATGGAGCAGGATGCGTGCGAGGCTGGCAGGAGCAGCAGGGATTTTGGGGAGCCCAGCCAACATCAAGGAGGAACCTTGGAGGTCCCTGCCCCACGGCGTGTGCCTCAGGAATGGGGAAGGACAATATGCCCCCATGGCAGCTCCCAGCCCAGGGAGCATCACCTGTGGCCCCCGAGCTCCCAGCACCCGAAGGTAACGATGGTAATGAAGCAAACCCAGTTTGCAAGCATGGCCCAGGGTTGGCATGTCCCCATTTACGGGGCATGAGCGTGCCTGCAAATCCAGAGCATCAGGAAAGACCAATTTCTCCCCAAGGAGCCCCTGCCAGAATGGGGAGTGAGGGAGGGAGAAACCTTTCCCTTTGCCAGGGGACATGAAGGGGACAGCGGCCGACATGGCCGAACCCTCAGCATCTTACAGCAGCTTTTGTTCCTGTTGGGCCAAATGCTGCCTCAGGCTCACCCCAAGCATCATGGCAGGAGCAGACCCACAGCAGGGAAGTCCATCCCATCCCATCCCATCGATGCATGAAGGGACATGACAGCAGCATCAGCGACCCCAAACCAGGCTGCTACTGTTGCCACCAGCCATACACCATCTTTGAACACAAAACCATCCCCGTGCAGAGCATCGTGGGCTGATACGGCACCTGCCACCCCAGGACCTCGGAGCGGGGAAGTTACCTAATCTCCCAGTGCTGCTAAGCCAAGGCTGGGCAGGGGCGAGGGAAGGAGTTGCTCTGCTCGAGAGCCGCACCTCCCGAACCTGCTGCTTGTGTTGTTGCATTTCTGGCCACTTCAAGGGCTGTTGGGGGCTGCCTGAGCTCAGCTCTGGCCCAGTATGGAGGTTGTGCAGCCCAACCCACCCTGCCCAAGACAGGACCAGCGATGGCAAAGCCCTCTGAAAAAGCAAGTGCCAGCCCGGAGCAATCCAAACGCATCACCAACCCACGGGACTTCATCATTTCACCGCAGGGAAAGCAGGTCCCGCTACACACAGCCCCCCTGGGGCCCAGAAAGTGCTACATGAGGACATCCATCTTCCGCTCCTCACCGGAGGCCGTCCATGCCCAGGTGCCCGTGCTCCCTGCAAGCCGGGGCCCTTTTCCTGCCGCTCTCCCAGGCAAGAGGAGGCAGAGCACCGAGGATCCTTGCTCCCTCCTGGCCCTGCAAGCCCCTCCGCCGTGGAAAAGCGGTGGCTGGTGAAAAGAGGACGAAAGGCTCCCGGTGAGCAAACAGCCTCCTTCCCAGCAAATCCAGCCTTCAGCCCTGCCTGCTCCCATGGGCAGGGCCAAAAGCAGGGGAATGGGATCCCCTCCCCAGCCCCACAGAGCCACACACAGCCGCAGCGTCGTGGAAATGAGTTTATTGACACGGACGGCAGGCAAAGCCTGAAGAGCAACACAACTATGCGGCGAACACTCGCACGAGCAGGGCGGCGGGAGAGGAGGGCGAAACGCCAGCGACCGAGCCCAGGCTCCGCCCTGCAAGAGAAGGGGGTGCTCAGCAACCCCTCCCCGCCTCGAAGCTACAGCGGCTGTTTAGCGGGGGACGCGTGTTTGTTCCTGACCCTCTACCATCTCCTCCCTGCCCCGACACAGCATCGCACTCGGTGCCACTAGTGCTTCCTTAATTGCTCTATTAATGATTTTCGCAGCACACCCGCAGGGCTTGGCTCAAATCACCTCCCAGCAGACCTGGGCAGGGCTCAAGGGCTGGTTTGCTCCAGCTCTGCCCCACTTTTTCCCCAGCCAGAGCACAGGGGTTTCTACACAGGGACACCACCTTCCTCGGGGTCCTGCAGCCCCCGTGCCCTGCTGGAGTCTCTCCCAGGGCACTGTGACCTTTTCCCAGCACCGGCTTTCTTGGCTGTAGACAAGTGCCAAAGCCCTGATAAACCATCTCCCACCATAAAACATTTACTGACTTCGAATGTGGCATCTAGAAAGACAACATGGGGGTTGCTATGCGCAAGAGCTTTGCTCGCTGGGGAGGAGATGGCATCAAAGCATGCTGGGGAGGGCGAAGGCATTCCAGTTAGTGGCTTGCTTTAAGCAGGACAAGCTATGGATGGAGCAAGGACATGCACAAGGCTTTGCTTTCACTGCTGTTGCTGCAGCACGTAGTGGTTGCAGTGTGGCGAGTCCACAGCCATGGACTGAAAGGGAAGCAGTCCTGGCCCTAAGGACAGGTCGGAAGAGAGAGGCCAGGGCATGGGCCAGGGCATGGGGCTGCTTGAGTCTGACTGTGAGAGCAGGAACCCGACGGGCCCGTGTTACCATGTGCCTCTGGGCACAGAGCGCCAAGCTGCAAACGGAAGAAACACTTCCACAGCCTGCCTGACTCTCAGCCCAGCCGGGACCTGAAGCCCCCAGGGAGGCAGGGTGCAAACACCCCCAAGCCCAAACCATCCCCCATCACCCCACAGCCTGGGTTTGGGGGGACAGCACGGGAACAGGGAGAGCCGCGCCGCTCCCCACGGCACCCTGGGACACTGCCAGCAGCGGCCCCTCTCCGTAGGGGCACGGCTGACGCCCGCAGCCCCGGCGGGGAAGCAGCACTGCCATGTTCGGATTTACCACCGCGAGCCTCGGGGATTGCCGGGGGTTAGCGCAGCGCCGGGTGAGGGTGGCACAGCTCAGGGGATGGCCAAGAAGGCAGTTTGGCCATAGCAGGCACAGAAAGAACATGAAAAAGGGCTACAGATGGATGAGGATGCAGAGATCACACCTGGAGCTCTGGCAAGAGCCTTTTGCTCTAAAAGCGGGCTCGTTTCCTTCATTTCATTCGCCGCTGTCCCGTTACCAATCTAGGTCCGCGGCTCCTCCCCATGCAAAAGCAGCCTCACTTCTCAAATCAGCAGCTAATGAGCCAGGGAGATGGTTGGAGTGAAAACACACCATCAAAAGCAGTGCTGAGTCTGCCAGCACAAGTGTAATAAAAAATCCCCTCTCTTTAGGGCTCCATCCGCCTCCACGGACCGAACTGATGGCTCTGTTCCTAGTTCCGCGACGCCGTGCTCACCCTGCTAGAGCCCAACGTCCCTGCAGGGCTCCCAATACTTCCTTGGAATCGCTTTCCCTTTAAGCCAATTACAATAGAAAAAACTCAAAAAAAATGTATAAAAATATAAAATAAAGTGCAGTGTTATGTTTTCGACACTTTTGCCTTGTTTTAATGAGCCGACGTGTGGTTTTTGCTTGGTTTTTTTTTCAGTGAGCGGTATTTTACAAAATCGTAACTACGCCTAAAGCCATTTAGAAAACACTGAACATTGGCACAAAATGGAGAAGCCCACAAGAACGGACGACGAGTGAGGGGCGAGGGGGACACGGGAGTAATCGAAGCAGTGGTTACAAACTCCATGGACGCTAAAAATATCAAAGGGGTTTGTTCCCTATCATCATTAGCACGTGGATACTAATTGCTACCTTGTTTAATCAGTGCCTTTGACTGAAATCCTACACATGAATACAGCTGCTTCCAGTTAAGAGTGCTTTTCCCCACACCAGTGGTGAAGGAGGATCTGGGGACCCCTTTCTTCCCCCTCCTTCTGCAGGGTGAGGCACAGGCTGATCTCCTGTTAGTTTTTCAAGATGGCATCGTAGGCCTGGTAGATGTACTGGGACACTTCAGGAGCTCGGCATTTCAGGGAGAGCTGCGGAGAAGAGAGGAGAGGTTAGCGGCGCTGCAGAGGAAGGCAGGAGCCTTCTACCATCTCCACGAAGGCAACCGGAAATGTCTGACCTACAGCATGGGTTGGGCAGCATGGCTGATGGCAGTTGCTCAGAATATTTCTCCTGGGTACTGCTTTCTTCGTCACCAACACCAAACTGCCTTTTCAAAGCTTGCTACAAGCAGAAGGAGGTACATGAAAGCAAACTCCCACTGTGGGTTCCCAAATTCCTTCACAAATGTAGGTGCCTCTGCAGGCATGAAGGAAGGGGACATTGCCCCAGACTGAGACAAGGGACTTGCTCGCCCTCATGGTGTAAATCCCAGCGCTGAACCTGGGGACATCTAACCATTTGCTGCTCAGTCCCGACAGACACAAACTTGGCTGTCACCCCTCTCTAAAGGAAGGAGCAGGCTGAGACCAGGCTTGCGGCATCAATCCTTGTGCAAACACTTTAAATCACCTTCCAACACTCACTTTCACCCTGCGGGTCCCCAGACTCTGGATTTTTCTTGAAAATCCTGGAACAGCTTCCAACAGGAGATAAATCCTCTAATATCAGGATGCTGAGACACACAGGTCCTCAGAAGGGGAGCAAAGGCAACGAGAATAGCTACAGGAGTGCATGATGCAGGACAGAGCGCACCTTCCCACCAGCCGTAGGCTGATGCCAGTGCAAGGCCAAAGAGCATCTGACATCCAGACAGCCGGTCTCCACCGCAGGAACGCGGCGGGGCATAAATTTCTCCTTGTTTATGAGAGGGGGAAGGGCATCCTGGCAGCGCTTCCTCGCTAATGTCTCTTGGCTTTATCTCTGGGTAACCTTGGCAAGTAACTGCTCATTGCTGAGTGGGCATTATCCCAGCTCACTGGTAACAGAGCAGTGTAATTCTGTTGTTTCTTAGTTTTTCCCAGTTCAATGGGCATTCCCAACTCCCTCTCCCAAGTCAAATTAACAGGATGTCCCCCAAAACAAGCACATTAGGCAAAGCAGGGAGAAATCGCTCCACGTCCGACATCTCACCGTGTAGTTCGGGTTCCCCGGCTGAATGCGAAGCTCGGCCAAGATCCAGATGCCGTTGGTGAGTTTCAGAGACTGATAGAGCATGTCCTGGCCCTCCACGTTCCTCTTGGCGATGGTGTAGACGTTGTTGTTCTGCAGTTTGCTGGAGACTGTGTCTTCAGAGAGAAGGAAGAAAACCACATCTGTTAATTCAGATTCATCATCTGCGGACACAGGAGAGCCCAGAGGAGCGCTCCCAGGATGCAAGCACACAGGGAAATGCTGATTTCCGCCCCAGAGTTTCCCCAGGGGACAGGAGCAGACATGACAAAAGGAGAAAAAATTCCAATTTGCTTCCATGGACCCACCTCATTCCTTTCAGGCTGTGATCCCTTGTGAAGTATTTGCCAGTCTTGCAGGACTTTCACTGACTGCTCACTGCCCTAGGTCACGCAGGATTTACTGCCGTTATCAAGGCAAGACTCTGTAGCTCAGAGGGTGAGAGGACTCTGCTCTATCTATAACCCCAAAGGAGCCCCAGGCAGGCTAACCCAGAGGCAGTCAAAAGTCAGAAGATGAAGGCGGAGAAGAACAAAGATCACTGCCTGAGGCTCGCTCGGGTGCCTGGCTCTGAGATCCTGCTGCAACCACGACAGCTCCCTCCTGCCTTCTCCCCTCACGCACAGACACTTCTGGCCAAACCAATGTCTTACAAGGCAGTAAAAATCCCCCCCTTTTTTTTTTGTAAACAATCACTTGAAAGGGTAAAAACCCCACAGACATCTGGCTCTAAACATCATAGGGCTGTGATACAGTTTTCACACACTGTACGACCTCAGCGCTTGCAGAAGATGTGCCATTTCACCTGAAGACCTGTATGCACTTAACGACGACAGGCATTATTTCTAAGGGACCTTTCAGAGAAACAAGAAGAGAAGCAAATGTGCAGAACACAAAGACCCAAACCAGCAGCCTCTGGGTGCCAAGGGGTTTCACAGCACAGACCAGGATAAACCTCAGCCTTTGGATGCCAGTGAAAGGGGCACATTCCCACTTTGGGTGGAAGGCTCAGGGAGGACGACTCCACACCTGATAAGCTTCACCCATTTATTAAATTCCCATTTATGGTGCCCAACAGGAGAAATTTAACCCCCTCAACCTCTCTGCCCAGGCCAGGAAGAACACCACGTCTATGCTATGCCATTATCAGCAACTCGGGCACTTTTGACAGAAAGCAAGGGAGAAAAGTGGCCTTAAACCAATTTGCACTGAAAGCCAAGAGACTGGGAACGTGGGATCCATTTCAAGGAGCGCAAGGAACAGGACAGCAGCAGAGAAGTGGCACAAAGCGACCGTGCAGCTCTAAGCCATCCCTGCACCTAAACACCGAGATCTGCCAGCATCAGTGCCGGATTTGAGAACGGAAACAAGTCTGTGCTGGTGCACAGAGGGATTAGAGAGGGGACAGCTGAGTCTGTTCATGCACCAGGGAATGGTAGAAGCAGGAAAGAAAGGGCCCCCCAAATCCACACACTGATGCAGAGACCTGGACCCGCTGCCTTTCCCTGGAGCAGCACTGATGACCAGAGCTGCAGAGCAGCTCCACGGGCAGCCTGGACCCTTCGCCCGCGGCTGGGCTGAACCCCCTCGCTGCCCAGGCTTCAGAGCGGCTGCGTGCAGGTCGAGGAGGGTTCAGGCATCCAGCTACCCAGAAGCGCTCAGATTTAGGTTTCCTCTCTTCCCCAGTTACTATGGAAACTGGCAGATATAAGGAACTAATGAGATCCTTTGCTTAAAAGCCCTCATTCCCTCTGTCTCCTCCTCCCACCTCTACTCCTCCTCTGTACAAACTCGCCCAGTTTAGGGAAACAGGCAATGCAGAGCAGTCCCCCGCTCACGGAGAGCGTGGCTGGGAGACCCCCATGCTGCAGGGACGTCACCCACCAGGGACAAAACCCAAACCCCCACCTCCTCGTGCCCACCCAAGCAGCGAGAGCAGCCTCCAGGGCTTTGCGAAGGCACGGTGCTCAAACACGAGCGCCGGCTTAGAGAGCGCATCACTGTTTGCAAGGGATGTTGGTCTGAAATGTGATTTTGTTCGTCCACTTTTAACAGGCCGAGGTTAAACCTCACTGGTCTGAGGCCCCTCTGGACATGTATGCTGGAAGTGGAACTGCTGGCAAGGGCTTATGACTTCCTCCAGCAATCTTTACTCCTGCCGGGACCCTCCGCCTGGGAACGCTGTCAGAGCAAAGGCATTCCCTGGGGAGCGTGGGTGCAGGGTCAGAAGCAAGGCTGCAATGGGAAGCTGTAATTTGGGCAGCTGTGGGGCTGCGACCCCACCACGTGGTGTGACGGCAGAGGAGGGGAGCGCTCCTGCCGCCCGGGGAGCCGCGCTTTGGGGGAGCGGCGGGCGAGATGGGGCCGCAGAGCAGCTGCTCTTACGCCAAGGCCTTCAACCGTGTGATGGCACATACATGGTTGTTTAAACATTTCAACAGCCGCTGCCACGGCTGGGGGGGGGGGCTGGAGGGGCAGATTTTCATGTAGGGATGTGCTTGTAGGGGGTACAGGGAGGGAAACTGAGGCAGGGCAAACTCCTAGGGAAGCCTGTTTTCCACCTCCCTGTCTGACCTCAGTTACCCTCTGAAGAGCACAAGAAACCCTACAAAACATACGCCATCTCAGCCAGACACCCGGAGCGATTGTGAGCAGGCTGGAATGCTGATGCTCGGCTTGCCCGACTCCTCCTGCCCCCTCTCTCTGCACAGATTTGGGGACTGGTGAGAGCCCACCCCTTCTCCCCTCTCCTCGCAGGTAGCAGCTCCCATCCCTCCTGTGTTGCCGAGTGTCAGGATTTTGGATTTTGAGTTGCTTAGCAACAGTGCCAGGCTGTGCCTGGCTGAAGGCAGGGCCACTAATGCCATGTGACAGCACAGCCTATAAGAAAAAAGACAAAAAGGCAGATACTTGCTGGGAGCAGAGAGCTGAGCCCAGCCCTGAACGGGACCGCTGGATTCTGAGCGAGAGCGCAGCACCCAGCGAAGCCCTGGCTAGTGCCCGGAGCGGGCAGGAGGAGGGCTGAGCCGTGCTGCTTGGGCAGGCGTCTCCCCGCACGTGCTGCAAACCAGAGCCACCCGAGTCCTTCTGCAAGATGGCATAGTCTACGTCTGACCTTGCTAAGCAACTTTCCGTAGGGCTTTTTCTTTTGGCTCAATGCTTATTCTCAAAATCCTCTTCAAGCACAACGTAAGGATACAGAAAGATTTCCCCATCATCAAGGCCAGGGAAGCCTCTGACATCAACCCAACTCTGAACAATGGACTTCTGTTTGTTTGTGGAATTTGTTTGTTTTGCTTTTCTTTTGCTTTTTACATAGAAATCTTTACCCTACCTCAGTCCAACAACTAAACAGCACACATGGAAAGACAGGCATGCAGGGATGAAAGCCGGACAAGGTCTCCTCCCTTGCACTGAAGTTATCCAATTCTTTTCAACAGCACTCTCCTTCTGGGTAAAGCAAAGGACACGCTTAAATCTTCTACCTGAAAAGCTTAATAATTCCACTCCCAAACTCAAACAAAATGACCAACTGGCAACAACAGGAGTTTTCATAAAGGACACGCAGAACTCAGAATCAACACCAACAACATACCTTTTCTGAACTTGGACCTTCATGGCATTTTGCAGTGAGCACTGGATATCAGGACGTAAAATTTAATCCCTGTATTTTATGCTGTGATAGCTGAAAACACCCCCACACCGTTTCTCGTAACACCTGAATGGTTCTGAGCATCCAGCCAAGAACTGCATTCAAATACCAAATGCATGTGCAGACTTGGATGCAGTGGGGAGGCACTTTGGTCAATATTATGACAGTACATTCATTTCCAAGACATGTAATGAGCATGGGTTCTATAATTTAATAAATGATTAGGTTACTAGATTTGCACATATGGGAAAAAACCTTACCAGGGAAGCTTGCATATGGTTGTGTCCCAGGTTGTTCCAGCAAGAAAATTCAATTTCTCTTTGTTCTAGCATCAGCAAATTACTCAGGGGAAAAAACAAAGTGACCACTGCATACCAATAAAGCCATATTCAACTCCAAATGCTACAGCTGTCATTTCAAACCGAATTGTGGACCAGTCACAAGCAAGCAAAACCAAAGTTCCTAGAACTGCTGGACAGCACAGCAACTAATTGCCTCCTGTTTAATGGCGTTCAATCTCCATGGGCAAGTCAGCTTGTCCACTTTCACTCCGTGGGTTTGAGTAAGCAGAATTTAAAAAAAGAAAAACATTTAGCTAATCTGATTTGCATATCCTGGCTTAATGTAGCAGTCCTTTAAAATTTAATCAAACTTAACATGTTGAAAAACCAGTGTAAACAAGGCAAACTAAGCTGTAGCGCATGCTCAGTTGTAGGGAA
>NW_010549711.1:10337-13769 GCF_000687285.1 Phaethon lepturus
CAGTTGCACAAACAGCACTCAGATTATTTGAGCTACAAGTGTCTATGAATCTGTTTTCATGCACTAGATTCTTATATCTTCATTAAAAACCCCAAATCAATTAATTTCACACCAGGGTTCATGAGATGAGAATGCTGGGGTATAACCATGACCTTGTGTTTTCATTACAAGTTGTATTTCTGAATACGATTTTCTCCATAGCACTATCATAACCTCTTCCTAAGAGGCAGATGCATGAAACAGAGCTCTAACGAATTCAAGATGTGCACTGCATCCTAAGTACACCTTAGCCCCATAGTACAACTCCGCCGAGACTTGCTCCTCCACGGCCATACAGCTCCAGCCCTAAAGAACAGCCCCAGGCCAGTGCCAGCTCTCACCACTGGGAACCTGAACCCCAAATCCCTGGTCCAGAATTAAGCACTCCCCTCTGAGTCACTGGAAACTGTGGGAATACCTTTGAGGGTCCAGGACTTGCTTTTTTTGGAAACAAAGATGCTGGAGACAGGGATCAGAGTGGCAAACTCTACCACTTAAGAGTACTTGCTCCTCACCCCGCAGCCTGGCACCTTATCCTCTTATCCTCGGCTTCAGCTTGTGGTGCCACGGGCTACCTGCAGCAGCCAAGATGTTCTGGCTGTTCTGTGCCCTGTTATGGGGTGAGCTGCCAGGGACGGGAGATTTTTCTGCCATCCCCGTTGCAAACCATCAAAGTTCGAGTCAATCCTAGTTGGCTTGCCTCGTGGGCACAGGATGGATCTTTTACCCACAAAGGCCTGGGGGCACAGACTCACGTAGAAGCATCTCTACTGATAGACTGTGTTTATCTCCTTTTTGTTTCAAGGAACAAAAGAAATAATCTGGGGGAAAGCCTGCAGTTTACTCTGGAGGTGCTGTAAGGTGACTGTAGCACGGTGACAGACAGAGAGCCCTGGATGTAAAAGAAATGCACAGGCTGCTTTCTTGACAGATAAAATCCCAGCCCCCTAAAAATCCCTGTTCCAAGCCCATTTCACTTCGGTTTAAAGAAAAAGAAATTCAAATTTCAGTTTCTCCACTGAAGAAAACCGGCTGCTCAGTAGGGCCTCCTGCACGTCTGCACGTGACTTCATCCCCACTTCTCACACGGTGCAGAAACAGCGCAGATCTAAGCGCTCAGGAAAGCAAAGGCTCTTTGCAGCTAGAAGAAAAGCCAGGCACCGAGGGTGCGGGGACCACGCTTCTGATCAGCCCTCTGCCCAGCCGCCACGCGCCGTTCGGCACGCTCCGCTCCATCTGTCCGATGCCCGCCGCAGCCGCGCAGCTCTGACGAAGTGGCTGGTGGTGCTGTCATTAGGGCACATCAGCTGGGAGCAGAGGTATTTTTAGCTCACAGCTAAATTCGTGTCACCGGGCTGGAATCGGTCAGACTCGAAGCATGAATGGTGCGGCGCGTCCCCGAGCCTCAACAGCGACTCGCCACCAAGTGGGTGGGCTCAGGCGAAGCACGAGTTACTTATCCGAGCGGACACGAGGGGAGGGATAACGATTGACGCGGCGGCTGCACACCTCTGCGGAGCCAGCAGCGCTTAGAAGCATTTCATCTGTGCCGAAGGGGTTGCAAAAAGCCAGCATCTCCTAAATTTTACTTGGGAGCCATTGAAATCCGCAGGCTTTGTTCTGCGCAGCTCTGCCATGGCAGCCGTTGTGTACCTTGTTTTATACAGTGACATGAGCTGTACGCAGCGGTGAACAATAGAACTGCCAACAGCCCAGATTGAGAGCTTTATTCTGCTTCGGCATCTCCTACAAGAGAGACTTTTGAACATGAACCAGTCTTTCCTCCACAAGGATCAAGCTATTCTTGGAAGAAAGGAGGTGTCTTAAAACAAGGCAATTTTCCCTGGATTTAAATGATCAAGACTGTGAATCTTGAAAGACTATCACCCTACCGCAGCACGTGGCCCGACACGTACCCTCACTCTGGTATAAACTAGCAGCAAGATGGATTCGGCTGTCCTCAGAGCTCACCCAGTTTACTTCTCCTCTGCCCTGGCGTGCACCACCAGCCACTTGCCACGCTGCGAGAAGTCTCCAGCCCTGAGGATGCTGGAAGCCCAGCCCTCCATGGGGTAGAAGGCCTGATCCTCAGACAGACAGGTCTGATGCTCTTAGGATGGTCTGTACTAGAAGAGGTTACTGCTTAGATGAAATCAAGGTGAGCAGCAGATTAAGTCAGGGTTGCATTGGTAGTTAAAATACAAGAGACTAAAGACAAGCACACAAGATTTCCCTGGTTGTCCCTCCTGCAAGCTATTGGCCTGCTCCGTGCCGAAGCCCAGGTGGTCAAGGAAGGAAACGGCCACTATAGTCACAACAGGGAGGAGGTGTCGGCAGCGGAAATACAAAAACAGAAGCCTCAGTGGATGGAAGTCTTTGAAATCTGTTTGAGACATGACCCACTTTCTCCCGTACATAAAGCCAAGGAGGCTGGCAGATCCTGCACACCCCCGAGCATCCCGAGTGACGGATCGTGCTCGGGAGAGGCACTGCGTCCAGGGCTCTTCGTAAAGCACCGAGAGAAGCCTCTTCTCATCTGAGCCCTGGCAATGGCTGCAGATAGCACTGCAGAGAAACCGCCCGGCGTGCCCGTGCTCTCCCTGCGAGCTAGTAACGTGTTCTCCACTGAGAATCACCAATTCAAGCAGGCCTCAGCAAGCAGTCTGGTCTCGAGCTGGTAAACCCTCCCTGAATGAGGAGCATTGCCTCTCACCCCACATTTTGTAACATTTTCTTCTGGAGGGAGAAGGCAGCACGGGCCATTCTGCAGGATCGCCTGTGCTCATCTTCCCAGCCACACCCCCCCTTCCCTCCCTCCCAACGACACCCTCTGCTAACCAGCACCGCAACACCCCGGCACCGAACAGGCGAAGCTGCACCTCGAATCAGAAATGTTGGTAAAGAGCTTGGCACAGCGCGGTCAGGGCACGGTCAGGGCACGGTCAGGGCACAAGGATTACCGGCAGCAGCACTGCAGTGCAGGGGAGAAGCTATGCCAAGCTCGGTCGGGAGCAGAGGGAGGGCTGGGGGAGGCGCAGAGGTTCCTCTCATTTGAAACCCCACAGTGAAATCAAGTCATAAGGTCCAACAGCTGCTATTTTTTCCCCTCATGCGTGCTCCATCTTTTATATTCCAAAATAGTAATAATTATGAGTACAAAGGGACCTATGCTTTCTGTCTGCAATTGAAGCAAGAGGGTGTTCGTTGTGTAATAGCAGACACGAGCGAATAAAAAGGTTACGGGGTTTGTAATCAATAGGAACACTTTTTTTCCTCTGTGAAATACAGCAGCTTTTGGTAGAATCACTTGGCTCCTATCCAGAACCTTTTGAACAAAAGCAAAGCTGCTACGCTGGCCCCATTCCACTGTTTTACACTCCCTCATCCTTCAGC
>NW_010549711.1:13781-40326 GCF_000687285.1 Phaethon lepturus
CATACGTACAAGTAGGGTGCTCACAGAGGCAACTGGATGGCTAAACACAGAGCTGAACAGGACAGAGTATGATCAAAATGCATCAATTATATCAGCTAACAACAGCAGACCAAAACTCTTCTTACATGGCCTGTCCTCCATAGACGTCAAAACATCTTATAGTGGTACACAGGGTTACTCCCTCACAACAGAAAGCAAGCAGATGCTGTAAGGTGAAGTGACTGACCCAGGGTTGTGCAGTAGGTTAAAGACAGGGCTGGAACACCTACTGTGAAACACACAGTAGCAGGACAAGATTGCTGTACAGCCCCATCACCGCGTTCAGCTCTATTTAAAAGGGCGGCTTTGCAGAGAAACAAAGTATAAGAGAGAAACAAGAATACAAAGTCCACAAGGAAAGGAAGAAACAGAAAGGTAAAATCTAAAATCGGGGATTTTAGATGTGCTTTTATGGGAGCCCAGCTAAAGTTTTTACTGAAACAAGTCTAGGATCCAAAGCCATTCTGTTCATAAGTGCAATGCCCATCTATCCCTTAGCCACAGACAATGCTATTAATAAGGTGATGTCCAGTGACCATACATCAGAAGCGCTCGCAGCATGGTAGAATTAAGCTACTCACCAGCATTCAGGTGACAGTCTTTAATCTGGAACTGAAGCTCATTTTCATTTGGAATATCTTTCCACGTTGCAAGGAAGACCTGGCGCTCTAGAAATGAGAAAGACAATCAGCACTCCTGGGTCCTCACAGGACCGGGGCATTAATTAATTCACTGCAGAATGATGCAAGGTAGACACACAAAAGATCTTTTGGTCACGTTTTGCCCTGCTGTGGTCAGATCCAGGATTTGCTCCTATACCAACCTCAGTGCCACTGTAAAAGCAACAAAGCTTTGATGGATTTTGGAACCCCCAAACCAGAGACTATCTTTACCGTACGAGCTGTTTACAAACCAAGAACAGGCAGGATTTGACAAGGAAGCAGACCCACACATTTAGGATTATGTTATAGTGAAAGCTGCTTGTCAAGCTAATTCCCAGCCAGTTCAAACAACAATTTAACAATAAAGGTGACCAGGAACACATGAATTACAGTGAAAGCAGAATGGGGGCAAATCCCAGACCCATTTGAGTGAATGAAACCCTCTTTCCCCGCAAAAAAAAAACCAAAACAACCCCCAAAAAACCCCCAACCCCAAAATCAGCCTCAAAGACAACAAATTCACCCCTTGTCTGGCGGAGAGAATCAGAGCAGAGGACTTGGGTTCTGGTAGCTATTAGAATTGCAGGACAACAGGGACAGGCTACCAAAACCACTACAGATTGATTCAGGCTGCTGAGATGCACTGACATGAAGATCATGGCCAAGCACATGTGCATCTCAGCCATGGGACAAGTGCACCCAGCTGGGTGCTGCTTGCACAGTCTGGCTGAAGGAGGCTGACCACAGACCTAGAAGCACTCACCCATTTTGCCATCCTCTACGAAAAGCACGTTGAGAGGAATTAGGCAGCTGAAGTAAAAGACATCAATGTTGTTTTTCACAGCCACCTGTTATGGAAGAAACGGGGGTTAAAGCGTCTCTATCAGTTGGAAGTCCAAAGGGATCCCAAGATTTTGCACAGTCTCATCGACAGTGCGCGGGCAGGTGAGTACTCTCTCCAAGCAGAGGTCAGGTCTGAATGTGAGACTACCTGGAGAGATGTTACTGAGATTCTGGGTAGTTTCAGACCAAGGTCAGTCCCACTCCTCTGTGCTCACTCCATTTTCACTAAAAGCTGCTCATTCTTCTCCTATGAGCACTTCACCATGCTGCTTCAGAGCCAAGTGCACTGATGGGGTCACAGCCAGGGTCCTTGCTCTTCTCTGCTCTCGTTCAGCCTCTCCCTCCCCTCACTTCTTCCACCTCCAAGGTATGTTCATATTTCTTGGCTGCACACAGCTACTCTCATGCCTGTCATACTGCACATGAGTTTCTCCATCACCTCTCTTTGCCATTTCACTCTTGTAATTCCCAGCTCCAAACCCCTGTGTATTTATTTTCACCTGCAGCTCTCAGTCATGTCTGAACACACAGACTCCTCGATCTCTCGAGATCTCAGCCCAGAGACTTTCTAGAAACCTGAAGCGGGTTCACTGCCTGCACCTTCCTCGCAGCATCTCCCAAATCTCCTGCCTTTACCTTATGGAAAGCTATATAGTGAACACGTGCTGGGTATTGACTCCTGGAAGAAGAAAGCCCTGCTGCAGAGCAATCAAGGCAGGTAGAAAAAGATCACTTGACAAAAGACTTAATTCTTAGTGCCATTAAACTTCGCCAGCCAGGGAGATGCACTGGGTTGCCTTTTATCACACATGCTTGCCACACTACTGACTGATCTCTGCTAACATAGAGAGCAACCTCACTTTCAGTTTTCCCTAGGCTGAGAGCTGATGGTACAGCAGGAGCGAACCGGAGGTCTGAGAAAGTGCACTGTCATAATATAGCACAGAAAAAGGTAGCTCTGGGCTTTATTTCCATGCCTCTCACGCTCTCCTCACATCATCCCACATAGTGATAGCCTGTCACAGAAGAAAAGTTCAGCCGGCACCTGCCACTGCTTACAACAAAGGAAACTTAGCCTGTCAGAGAGATGCAGTATTGAGGTTGTGTGGGGAGCCCTGAATTTCAGGAGCTGTTTGAGCTCCTACTTCCTTTGAAAAATCCCAGGAGTTCTCCAATTTGTCACCCAGCTGAAACACAAACCAGACCATGCTAAAAGCTGAGCCAAAGAAGTATATTTGCTGCTACAAAGATTTATGCCAAGACAAACTATTCACATTAGTAATTAGATATATTAGTGTCCTGCTGAGAAAATCTGTGGCAGGTTTAGAAAGACATCCCCAAATGTTGGTAAAAACAGCTGCAGATAGACAAGGGAGGGGAATAAACCAGAGAATTCAAGCCCAAGTCAGCTGATTAGACATGCATGCAAGCCAGAGGACAAGTGGTAGGAGATCAAGCTCCTGAACGAACTCTTGTAGCAATTAGGAAGGTCCCAGAAGTGCAAAGAAAGCAGAAATGTAGATGTGACAGTCTGTGGGGTTTCTACTTTCGGCCATCACTAAAAGCAGCAGCTTATATTTAATTCCCACAGTGCAAACCAGCTTAAGAAGGGATTAGTTTAAAGCCCAGCAAAACCATGTAAATGATGGTGCAACCTGGGGAGGGGGGGGAAAGGAAATGTTCCTCTGTAATGGGGAGCTGTCACAGGCTTCGACTGCTGGCGTCACACTCATGAGTTGGAGTGTCTACTGTTTGAGCTACAGGCACTGAAGCCAGAGGGGCAAAAGCAGATCAGTGGATGGACTTAGTGATTCACCTCTGCAAAATGTGATTGAACAGACCGGGTGAGCAGCCAAAAATACAGCTCTGAGGCTAGGAGAGGAAAGCTGGGGAAGGGACAGCAGTATAGCCGTTCCAGATGCTATGCTTGGATATAAGTCATGGAGATGAGCCAGAAGAGGAAAGATTTAGGCTAAATGTCTGGGAAAACTCGATAGTAAGAATTATTAAGCAGCACAAAATTCTCCTGAGGAAGAGAGAAGCTCCAGTGCTTGGAGTATTTAAAATCAGCATTGTCAATGCTCTCAAAGAGCTTTGCTAAAGAGGAACTTTAGCAAAACAACAAAGCATAGCAGGGACTACACTGCGTGACCTAAGATCTTTTCCAACTCTGATTTAATGATTAATTGCCTTAGAACAACAGAGATTACTTAGCTTTTGTAGCTAATTGTTGTTGCCATACAGCAGCAGTTTCTTACAAGAGGGGCTGGAAAGCAGTGCCTTCTCTCCAGTCACAGTTCTAGAGGCACACTCCAAATTAATATTCTAACCCTGCCCCTGCAGTTATAAGAATGCTATAAAAAGGTATCTGCTGACCTGCTTCTCAACTCTGCAGAAACATACTGAGTAAGCTGCTTCGGCTATACTCTGGAGAGCTACCCAATTAAGATCCTCTGAAGTGCGATTTCTTCCCAGCAAAGAAAACCAAGCCACATGCCAGCCTTCCTCCCAAAATGCATCACTGGGTGCAGTAATGACATCACATGTCACCTTGCAAGTATCTGTAAGGATACAGAAACCAGCTGTTAACAAATAACAGGATCACTGAGTTCAGCAGTGACACCACATGTCACTTTGCAAGTATCTATAAGGATGCAGAAACTAGCTGCTATAAGTAACTTTTGCAAACAGGAAAGGAAAAAGCTACAGTCACCTTAAACCTATAGCACTGGGACAAGACTGGAAAGTTTTTCAAGACCAGCTTCCCTTGTGCAACACCACGTGCTTCCCCTGAACAGCCAGGCATACAATCTTAGTGCTGCGGTCCTCAAGATCTGGTCGATGAAAAGCCACCTGCAGACACCTGGACAGGAAAACCTGCACCAAGAAGAGGCTAAGAGGCCCTACCAGCCGATAACAACTTTCCAAGGGCATGCCTCGACCTTTGCACTGCCACATCAGGAGCATCCGGTGCCATCTGACAGGCTACAAAAACAAATGCAGGCAGCAAGCAGATCCACAGCAGCGCCCGCGAGAAGCTAAGTAGCTAACAACAGCCACTTGCCAAAAAAAGATCCAGTGCTCCTTAGGTGGGAGCGTGTACCCGGAGACAAACAATGACATCTAAAGTGATACCAGTAGTTGAAAAGTCTCTCCACGTTTGACATGCTTGAAAGGAACCTCCACTTGCATTCAATAAATCCTCCAGTTCAGACTAACTTTGCCTGTGGCTTTGCAGCTTTAACCTTCCAACCTGGACATGAACTATTAAATCTTTAACAGCACCTTCAGCTTTAGACATTTGAAAGCTGAAACAGAAGCATTTTGAATAAAAATGACTTTCCATCTGTGATCTTTTTGAAACGAGGGAAAAAAAAATATTACTACCTTGTGAATTTAGTCAAGCAGACCACAAAGCTTCGGAGGGATAAAAGTCAAAAGGTGCCAGATTTTCATGTGATGCTTCACTGTTGAAAAGGTGTGAGCCCACTAAAAATTGGCACAGGGTTCCCAGTCACTTGCGCTGTGTTCATGATCTGACTAGAGGAAGCAGCACCTCCAGAAATAACCCCTCGAACATATTTGTTCGCCTTGTAGCATGAGCACCCTTCTGGTGTCCTGTCTATCCTCTAACAGCCAACACATGGTATTTTGGGGATGAGGTACCTCATAAGAACAATGCTAAGTTATTTCCTTCAATAGTGTAGGTTTCTGATGCTTTAAATCCCAGACTTGAGCAGAAGAATCAACTTTCAAAGTCAAGTCTGAAAGCAACACAGATGCTTTCCATCAGCAGCAAGTAGACAACATACCCACTTGGAATCCCATTAGCACCTACACTAAATTAAGGATTTACTTCAAGCTGAGTTTTGCTTTAGAGCCTGGTAGCAGCCAAACTGTTAAGGCGAGAACTCTTCTCCTCTGCAGAGTCTTTTTTACCTCTGCCAGCACGAGGTCACGGTTTACTCTGTGACAGTCTGCCGCTCTGGCTGTCAGATGCCCCCAGGGAGTACTAGCTACTTCACTTCATTTTGTTTGACAGGTAGGGTTCTCAGGATCCTACGGGTGCTTGACAGCCGCTGCCAGCCGGATGCTCTACCTACAGGCACAAGTCTCAAGCCCGGGCAGCGGAGTCGCGCGCAGACAGCGAGGCTGGGTGCTGTGCCGCTGGCTGCGGCCGTCATCTCCGGGCACGCCGCTTACGTCAGTGGTCAGGGAACAGCGAGTTACTTGGGAGGGTTACGCTCTCATGTGTGCCTGGCTGTACTTGCAGTTCAAAATGCATATTTTATCAAATGTGCTGTACCATGTGGCAGACCTGCCCTCAATCAGCAAGCCAACAGCTTTCCACAGCTGAGCTAGGAACTGGCTGCAGATGCCAAGCTGTGATCTGGGTCCTTAATTCAAGGAGCTCCCAGGAGGGTTCTCTTTGCTGGAATATGACTCTCACTAGTAGAGGCTGTTAAAAAAATAACCTAGGCAACAAACCCAAGAAAGCACCTTCCACATCCAGCTGCCCAAGGCTGTTCTGTGGTGCTTGGTCCAGTAATTTTGACACAGCTCACACACAGGCAGATATTGAGCCATTTATCAAGCAGCCTCTGAAGGGAGAACATCTGCTGGCTGAACTTGCTGCTTACATTGATTCTCAGCCTCGTTTTTATGGAGAGTTTAATGTGTGAAATCTGTTTCCAAGTACCCAGAGCTCTGCATTTGTGACCCGAGATACATTAACGCTTCTGATGAATGAGAGCTCCAGCGGGTCTGTATTGCAACTGAGACACTGAAGAGCAGAGGAGCACAGGTGATGAGTTACAGCAGAACTGAGTGTGGAAGGATAAGTATCATCTAGTGCATTAGCAAGACTGATCTCGTCTCAGTGAAGAAGCTGCACCTTCATCTGCCTTTACAGAAATGTTTTGCCAAAGTCATTGGAAGAAACAAAACAGTGTCCTGCACCTCACACTGCTTAGCAGCAAGGGAGAGGCCTGTGTTTCCAAGTGTCACTTTTCAGGAAAAAATGCAGCTGGCAGATCCTTTCCTTTTTCAATATTCACCAGATCATTCTACAGGCATTTTGGAAAAGTGAAGCTATGCTTTTTTCAGTTGCTTGCTCAGTAGCTGCAACAAACAGCCCCGGCAGCTGGCAGCAGGTAACACTGGGGAATGCAACACACTGATTGTCACTTTTGAATGTGGGTCCCAAGAGAATGGAAATGCTCCAGGCTCAGACTCGCTACTGCTCTGGGAGTCCCTGCAGCTTGTTTTTGATTGTATCATCTCCTGCAAGTGGTTACCATCTCACAGAAGAGATTATCGTATTCGTGCCATGACAGGTCAGGCCTGAGCTCCGAAACTCTCTCAGCAGGCTGGCTCCACTTCACCCATTTCCAGGGTTAGGGGAGGAATTCACAGGTACCCAAATGAACAAACCTGCTATTCTGATTTCACAGCACTTCACAGCCCTTGAAAGACCATTTATTGGGAACAGTTGTTCTCTTTAGCATAGAAAGGCTTTCATCCCAGGCATTTTCTTATTCCAAATTTGACTTAAAGATGAAGTAGTATCTGGAAAGAAGATTCCTCATTAATGCAAATCTCTATTTCAGAACCTATTTTCCTCTTTGAGAGCTCAAGGTCCCATACCCATGGTGGCGAAGATACCTCATCCACCCCATCTCTTCCACCAGGTACAAGCCTGACGGCCTACATGTCATCAGAGGGGTTTCACTGCTTTGACTGTGAAAAGGCAACCACAGGACCCAAGCAAACCCATACAACTACTAGAGCCATCTCCCTGGCTGGCAAACGAGCCACGGCTACCAAATACTTGTCAAGAAGCTCAACACAGCCTCTCGCATGCCTTTGGGCAAGAGCTTGTTATGACTTACGAGTGCCACGCTCTGCAGAGGCAGCTCTGCGCAGGTGAATCACAGCACCTACAAGTGCCAGGTAGCCTCCGAAAGGCTGACAAGGTACTGCAGGAGTGTCCCCCAGCAGAAGTTAGCAGCGCTCATATAACTAAGTCAGATTTTCTTTAGCAACAGGCACACTCCACAGGCATTCTGACAGCAGCTTTTTTACCTGCAAGAAGTAAAAAAGATGAACCAGAGAGCAGAGATGGAGTCTGTTTAGCCCTGCAGTGCTTCTGCCCAGTCTAACTTTGGCTTGCTTGACTGGGTGTTGAATCTGAGTCAACAGGTCAGATCATCAGTCAAATTATCATCACTACTTTGAGATGGGAGGGAAAAGCCTACTATTCATTATCACAAGATGCAAAGCGACTGGCAAACCGAAGACTCTTCAGTTGGGAACCATAGTTACATTTTACTTAAGTAACCCTCTGAAAATATTTCAGTCTTCCTCATCTTCTTGTAAAAACGGCTTTCTTGTTAACTTGTCAGATATTTTCATTTCTTTCCATGATTACAAATGTTAAGATTAAACCAGCTCTGTTGGGTGAAAGATTAGAAATGGTAATAAAAATAACCTGAACAAGGCCTGAATTCATTACTTCTGAAATAGTTGCCTAAGGAATGTACAACTAGTCTTTGAAGTTTCTAATTAACATGATAAAAAGTTGCAAGCTATCAGTTTGGTTACTTCAGGACTTATTTTTCTTGTTACTGAAACAAAAAAATACCCACCAGAATAGGAGATGAACACAAGGTCCTCAGGTTCAAATCAGTCCTGCATCTACTTCAATGTTCCCCAGCTCAGAAAAACGGCATTAAGCAAATCCAACTTGATGAGTGTTTTGGTTCTTCAATGAATACAGGAACATTTGTGTTCTCTACTCCTATATTATGCTATAAATTGTTCCCTAAGTAGGTCACCAAGACGATTTCTGAATGTTTCAAGACAGATAATTTCTACACCAACTCACCAAACAAAACCAGAGTCTTGGCTGTCAGGACAATGACAGATCTCCATCAAACCCACTGCTGTCAAAAAAGTAAGGGGAGTGCTCTTTTTAACTTGGCATCTGCTATCATGATTCAACTCTTTGCAGAGAAATATACTATTACTCCATATGGCAGCTTCCCCAATTGTAAAAGGGCAGCCAACTTCTATGGCAATGAGAGAGCTAGCAAATTAGCAACTAAGTCTGGCACTAATGAATGCTCCGCTGTCTCAATATAAGGTAGCTGGAGGTTTCCTCACATGTTTTCTCTTTGCTTTGTTCTAGCAGAAGATGCTACAAGAAACAAACTGTGTTCTGATTCCTTTAGAGATTTAATAACCCAAACACTTCACCTCCTTCCTGATCAAAGGAAGCAGCAACTTGAAGAATGCCTGGCTGAGAGAGTCCCCAGTGTTACGGAGGCGGATCAGGACTGTCGCCTCCTAGAGACTCCCAAATTTCCTTCAGAGCAGGAGGTAGATTTTACCATAGTTGACCCAAATGCAGTGATGCTACCACATCCTCGTGACCTGGATGCAGAGGGAATTCAGCTTTTCCACAAGCTGAAAGGGCCCTCTGTGGAAGACAAGCACATGTAATTCATTCACTGTCCGCATGCTCCCCCGATCGCATGACTGAGCTCAGAGCTGGAGTGTAGGACTGCTCTTTTAAGCGCCAGAGAAGCTATTTCAAGCTGTTTGCTCAAAGACTCATCAATAAGTCATAAGCCCCAGAATGGAAGTCAGAAGAAAGGAAAAAAACAGTTGCTCAGGAAGAATAAATAGTAACTTCCATTGCATTCTCTTAATCTATAAAGAGAATGAGCTGCTTCAAAATACTCCCCTCTACGGGCTGCTACGCTACAGGAACCCAACCTAGTTCCATCTCCTGGAGACTTGAGGTGAGCGAGACATGCTACAGTGCAAGTTAAGTGCATCTTTGGGATACTGGGAAAACCATCCTGGAGGACCCAGCTACCCAGAGCAGAGGCAGAGTCACTTGCTGAGCTCTGCTGCACAGGGTGGCTGCACATGGCAGCAGTGGGGAAGAGCATCCTTCCAGGGAGAACTGTCTGCCTGATGAGCACTTGTAGACCAATGCCCCTGAGGCATGCCACGACTGATGGAGACAGTCTCAGGTCCAAACCAGAAGAGAACATCTCCCTGGATCTGCTGTGCCTTTTTCAGATTGGCAGCTCAATCTGATAAAAAGCCTCTTCTAGGGAATGCTGTCCCCAACACGCACCAACAGCCTCATTAATGAAACATTGGCTGCTTATGTCACTTCTCCCCTGCCTTTCCTGGAACACATCTTGTTTGCATTGGATTAAGCTATCTGGGGCAGGGATGTGCCAATGCCTTTGTAGAGCATGCTGGAACTTAAGAGCACTAGAGAAATATTAATCACTCAGCAGCTGCCATCTTTCCTGCAATTCCTTTAATTGCCTCAATTCTTGCTGACAGCTCTCGCTGCCCACTCCACCACAAGCATGCACGCTCTCTGTTCACAGGGGTTCCAGTTCATAAGCCCAACCAAACCTCAAACCTGGTTTACAGAAGAGTGTTACTGGAGCAGACAATCTACACAGATGCAAGCAGTGGGTTTCAGCTGTTTGAAAAGGCAAACTCATAAAATTCAAGTGCCTGCTTTAGTCCTGCTAGAAGAGACTAGGAAAAAGGAATAGGAAGTCTTGGTCAGACTCATGGCCCACATCCATGAGGTCTGCCAGCTTACCCTATACACATGGTATTTTGTTACTAGAGTCTTACCACATTGTGTTGAGACAAACAAACTGGGCTGAGCACCTGCTGATCTCCTTGCTGCCCAGAATGAGACAATCCTTACCTGGAGGTTGTTCAGAGGTTCCATTTTCATGACTGGTCCCAGAGTGTTGAGGGGCAGGGAAACATCAATACTTTGGTTTGGCATCAGAGGTGTGTGGATGGCCAGTGGGGTGCTTGGGATGACCCCGAAGCTGGGCAAGAGAAAAACAGAAGCGTTGAGAGCAGCACTGCATTGCCCAGCACCTATTCCCCTTTTGCCAAGCACAAGCTAGCTTATTTTCCCATTATTCCTGAGCTGTCCCTGCTGTTACTGCAGGGGAGGAACACAGCTCTCAGTGTGCACCACAGCAGACACTCAAAGTAGGACACAGCACAGGAAACTCAATCAGGTCGGTCTCCTTGACAACATGTACCATCCTGCCCAGGGGACCAGCATCCGGGCACTCTTCCATTACCCGCACGGCACTGGTCTACGTGCTGAGCAGCAGCCTGCCCAGCACGGAGCAGCACCTGGACTCAGACGCAGGCCTGTGGGCTCTGTCTTAGAGCTGCAGAGCACTAGAAGTAGAGTATATCACACACTGCATGGCTGTTATATCATTGGGAGCCACAGGAGAAGGAACTGGAGCCAACACAGAACAAATACATAGCCAAGAAGGAGTACGCAGTTTGTAACAGAGCACTGGAGAACAAATGAATCAACGCAGCCAGCTGTCTGGTCCCAAATGACAGTGTCTGGCTCTGTTGTTTGGTTTGAGGCTCCTTCAGCTGGGGACGTATACCACCATAGCAAAGCCAGTGTTGACTTGCCCCAGGAGGCATGTAATTCCACAGGCACCTCTACTTAGTGTGGAGAAGAGGAAAAGCAGCTAACATTTAACATAACACTTCTGTACTATGTACCGTCGTCTTTTCGAAAGCAGATGAAAGTTCAGATGCATAAGATAGTTTTGGCGTCCAGTTGTGACTGCGCTTCTCTTTTGCGCAACTCGCATCAGCTCAGAAGCAGTAAGACCATTTACAGAACAAAGATATCTAGGTGTGTATTTTTATGTTATGCACTAAAAAACTGATACTGTCTCTGCACAGAGTCAGCCACATGTGTATTGGGTATGTCACTTTTTCAGAAACCAGCAGATGCTCCATTCTTTGCTCTCCAGTTTTCAGCTCTAGGGAGCTGAAATAAGAATATTCTCAGCAAAGGCCTAGCCATGTCATTTGCCTTCTGCAGCCATTCACCTTGGGGAACATAAACCCTAGTGTTTTCCCTTAAGACTCAGAGGGAAAAGAAAGTTGCATTTTGCCACTAAGTGGCTGTGGTATTACAGCACACTAGAGCTCTAGTTTTCTTTTTTTCTTTTTTTTTTTTTTTTTTTTTTTTTTTTTAATATGCTTTATCCCAAGACTGCACTGAATGTGATTAGTAGCAGCAGGAGAGGGGGAAAAGCAACAGAAGCTTCCCAATCACAAACCTTAATATTTAAAGCTAAAGAGCCAGCCCACTGCAGCTCTTTCCAATGCACCAGCCACAGTGGAAAGCAGTGACAGGAAAACAGTATTTGTAAAAGAGTAAATAGTAGTAGATTGTATACGGAGCGTGTGCCGATATGCTGCAAAAGGAGAAACTGCTGTTTTACAGTACAGTATTTAAACTTCTTACATCCTTGAGAAGTACCATGTAGGTGTGGCTAGAACACAGCTTGATGTATGGGGGAAAAAAATCACAAGCAACATGGCTTTTCTCCAGGCCAATTTGCATGAAGCATTTGCATATAGCAGCTCAGCAAAGCTCTACAGAAAATATAGCAGTCCAGGGAGAACATTCACTACGACTTACTTAGCATAATGTCTTTTGTAAGTAAATATTATTCGTCCCAAGAAATGCCAAATTTGCAAGGCTAACAGTGATGGTTTCAGTGGATCTTTAGTATAGAGAACCCTTTTTCAGTGAAGGGATATGAAGAAATATGAGGATCATTTCAGTCACAATATTCTTCACAGTCTTGATAAGAACTAGCCTGGTCCTTGCTCAAGATAACATATAGCAAACCACAGGATAAGCTCTCTGACTGAGAAGGGTATTTGTGGGAAGACACTGTGGCTGTACTGCCATGTCATGTCTTTTGGCTGAGATGGTTTCTGAGAAAAATCTGTATGCTCTAACCATTCAAGTGGCTGCTCCTTCTGACAAAATTGTTCTGCTGCCAATTACAGGGAAAACACGTGCCATAGGCTTTTACCTTGCAACTTGTTCATTGACAAATAGCTTTATTAATGAGATGTACTTCCGGACAGTCTGAGGGGCAGCACAGCAATTAAGTCAGGAGGTAGAGGCATTAACAGATTGATACTTGTGCAGCTCAAATTCTTGACTGTTTATGCTCTCGCTTTCCTCGGGGCACTTACTGGCTATAAAACCACTAACCTGCCTAACAACTCGTGAGGCTGCTTTAAAACTCTGCAAAGATTAAATGGGGCAGATGCTGTTTCAGAGCTAGGAGAACAACAGGACCGTCTGCTGCCTGTTTCCTCACAGATTTATCGGTCTGTATTTTCAGCCCTTTCACGCAACTGTGGTGTGATGGAGAGTTCAGGCTGTATCATCCAGCTGTTTCCACGACTGCATTACATAGTTACATAAAGTCCTCCTGATATCTAGCAGTGTAGATGCAGACTCCTTTCATAGGAGCATGCAATCTTTTTAACGTAGTGGACAAAGTGTATTGATTTCTTACCTGTTCTTATTGAACTGAATGGCAAAGTCAGTCATGTGCTGCAAAGCCTTATTGGTAAAGTTCATCTCCATGTAGATGTGTCCCTGCCTGTGACTGAACGTGCCTGAGATCTCCAATCCTTTAGCCTTCACCGCAGGCAACCAAACCTGGAACACAGGAGATGTCATTCAGCATGAGAAGTCTGGCCTGAAGATAACAAACAAGCGCAGTTTTCCAAACACTAGAAAAATCCAGAGTTCAGAAATCCAGCTACGTTGGCACATTTAGCCCACAAATGCTAAAGAAACACTACAGGGAAGATACAAAAGGATCAAGCTCACCAATGAGGAACAAGCTTGCTGCTCCTAATTCGTGTTCACAAGCACGCACGTAAGAATTCAAATATACTATAACATTAGTGTGCACAAGAAACAGCGAAAGCTCGTGTCCATCGCACTAATGCGGGACTTACCAAGTCTGCTGATGGACAGGCTTCTCCAGGGATCTGTTTGGCTATTAGAGGCAGGACAATACTAAAGTTTGAACCAAAGAAAATCACAGGGCTGATATTATTAGCTCTTCAGGTTCTGGATTCCCAAATCATCTTTGTGGGAGAAAATCAGATGCAAATTTGAGTGGCGCAAAATGAAGTACTTCGCTCAAAATCACTGGGTTCTTTTGTACCTAGTCTAATATATGGTGTAATACTTGCAAGCAGCTAAGGACCAAAAGCAGCACCTTGAGATCCTAGATTTCAGAGGAGGACTTTAGTTTATTCATCCATTGACTATTTAATAAGAGTGCTAATTTTTGTTTATTCCCTTTCAGGCATGAAAGGCTAACCCTGAGTTCCCTGTGGCTGCTCCACAGCCTGTTCCCAGAACCATGTTCTGCATCTCACAAACCCTTCAGACTAAGCATGCTTCAGCCAGTGCATCCACGATCTCTGTCACTAACAGAGCATTTATCCGCATTACACTGCGGCATGCTCATCCCAATCACATGATTTTATCTTCACTGTCACATTGGATTCCTCCAAATAAACGAATCTTCTATGAAAGTTGTAGCAAATTGTATCCTGCCCTCAGTTTCCTGGGGAAACTTGCTAAGAAGTCAGTCTCCAGGAAAACTGCTCTCACAAAATTGAAATTCTCATATCTTATATAAGCCATTCTTTAGAGTAATATTGTTACAGGCAAAATAAGGGAACAGCTGAAAACCCAGAAGTCTGTAACTAACAACTAACATGGTCTCCAACACACTGTTACTCTGCCTGGGAAAAAAAACAGGGCATCCGTAATGGGACTGAGTTGAACTAAGGTGCCCTGATAGCACCAGAGACCCACAATAAAGGGGACAAGCAAGCAACCTCAGACTTCTTGCAGCCTAAGGTAAGGCAGCATACTGAGGACGTTCTTTTTTCTTACGTACAGACTTTGGAGCCACATATCCTCCAGGAGCCATTCCTATACCAGACGAGAGCTCGAAGAGATCGTTGAGTCCACTGCTCACCACTGCTGGGGTGGGTGAAGGGGCAAAGGTGGCTGGCACGGAAGAGGGAATGTAGGTCTGCCCCACCTGGAGGAGTTAGAAAGAACAGGCACCGATAACATCACATATGAAGAACACTACTTATTAAATAAAGCATGAACTCAGGCAATATCCTAAATATTTTAAAGCCGTTTGCAGCTTCCTCACTGAATTATCAATAGTGCTAAATAATGCATTTGAATTCCAAAGCTCTTGGCAACTAATCCCTACACTCGGCTGTCACCTCAACCATGCAATAGCTTTCACATTTTTTACAGCTCCAGTTACCTATTCCCATTGTAGAGGCATCTTTCTTCTCCACCTCTCCTCATAAAGACAATATGCTTTATGGATCTACCCTACATAAACTCAGGGAAAAGAAGAAATGCTTCAAATCTTCCCCCAACTAGGACAGTCTTTAAGAATCTGCAAGATTTCGCATATCCAGAGATAGCAAGGGAGTCATGACCATATTGCGTACTCCCACCCAAAGCCAGAGCTCTGCATTCTCAGCACTATGGTCCAAAAAGTTCATTACATGAAACAGAACTAGTTGTCTCTGCCTGGCAGAGGACAACCTTTCTGCAACAAGGGCAATCCTTCCCTCTCAGGACTTAAAACGAGGGCACCAAACCTGGAATATTAACCTTTAGGTGCCCAGCTCCAGTCAAGTTAGGCTCCCAAGTTCTCTTCTCTACTGTGAGCAGGAAGAATTACATGCTTGAGAATAGGATTCACCACAGTCGGCAGCCCAGAAACAGGCAGAATGACTAAGGCAGGCAATAGGAAATACTGATGACTGGTCCAGGTTTGAAGTCTCACTGCTGTTCTGTGTTCAGGAACCCACCTGAGTTGTGGTGTTTCAATCAACTCTTTGGACAGGGAGGACTGGTGGTTTTACAGAACTGCTTGGTGGGTTTATGCTGGCCCAGGAAGGCAGAGACCTGGCTTTGTAGGTGTGATCTCTGCAGAGTAAGTATCTCCCACGTCCCGGTGTGTTCTGCTGGGGGCTACAGGTATACTGTACCACTGGCCCTCCTCTGCCCTCATGCTGAAGTTAGAAAGGAATGCAAGATTCACAGGGAAAGGAGGAGAGAGAATTCCTGCAGCCATAACAAGGGTCTCTGAAAAGCCCTCACTCCAGAACTGAGTATTCTTTCCTCACTGAATTACTGGCTACACAGTCCTGGGAAGAAGGACTGGAGCCTTCTCCAGGAGACTGCTTTTGGGTGTGGGTTGGAGGCACACTCCCTCCTGCCCACTGCATCTCCAAGTCATCTTGCATCCTTTTCCCATGCTCTCCTGGAAGAAGCTGGTATGCATTTGAAGCCAAGAGTGCTTTGGAAGCAGCCTGAAAGTCTCCCATGTCCTGAGCAAGTGCTCTAGGCACTAGGACACTCACAAAGCACAGGCACAGAGAAGGAGGCCGGTGGCAGGTAGAGTTCAACCCTGACCATATGTAGTAGGAAAGCTCAGAGCACCTGATCTTGATGTCCATGGAAAAATCTTACATGGTGTTTGGGAAGCGAAAAGCACCGAGTGCAGACAAGCCCATGGTAACACTGGGTTAGGGTTACAACGGAACAGGCTTTGTGAGTAGAGCGGTAAGCATCCTTGGTCTTTCAGCCGCCAAAGCAGTTGCACAAGGACTGGGGTATTGCCAATGTTAATGCTGGTGCTCAAACTAAAAGCTCTAAGAAGAGCTAATCAGATAGAGTCAAGAGCTCTAGCCCTGGCTGCTCTTAGGGAGGCCCAGGTGACAGCTGGACTCAAAGCAACGTAGGTTGGGACCTGTGCGTTTGGGTTGCAGTTGTCCATTTTCAAACATCTTCAAGGGATTTAAGCATTTTGCGGCACATAATGGGTGAGGTTGTATTTAAAAACCCTGAGCTCTGAGCAGCTTTTCAAATTGGAGAAAAAAAATGGAATGGCACTTACTGCCGGGCTTCCTCCAATGCCCCCGCCAAGGTCACTGCCAAGCTGAAAGAGAGAAGGAGAGAGAGGAGAGAAAGACCGAGTTCATTTAAGCCAAGTGTCAGATGGCCAGAGCGGAGCTCAGTTGACCGCACTGCTGCGAGTACATCTCGCTTGCTGCGTACAGGACAGACAGAAACGCAATGATGGGAAAGCACAGGGAACAGAGGGGCTTTTTTTGCTGTTGCATGAACAGAGCTATTTAGAGAACTACCCCACACACCTACTGCGGACAGGAGCATTTTGCAGGTTAATAAGAACAGAAACTCATCCCTCTGTCATCTGCACCACAAACTCTGCGCAATTCTTCATGTTTCATGCACCAGTGCTTTCCCTTCAACCCACCATGCTGGCTGCCAGCAGTCCTGAGCAGCTCCACAAAACCCAGTGGGGTAACTGTGAAATGGTATAAAAATAAAACTGACAGGAAGCTCACTTCCCGAAAGCTTTAGTTTTCTAGGGAAGAGCTATGAACGACAGGAAAACACAATGCATATTGGCTACGTTCCTCTGACATGCGGCTCTTTTCAATAACAAGGGAAAAAGAGAACGGGATACATGCCGGCTATTACAACAGCTCAGACAGGTGGGCTTTTTCTCCCCTTTGAAGATGGTCCCCTCCCTTAGAGGGGACAAAACCAGCTTCATGATCTAACGGGCCACTCAAATAGTAAAGAGACCTTACGGTGCAGTAGGATACTTCAATACTGATCTCTGCCAAGCTACACAGCTACAGTTTGAAGGGACTGAAATAGCCACTGCGTACCACCCACGCAACACCCCATAAACTCCAAATTCTCCCTGGAGCCCTTCTGCCAAACCCTCCTGCAGCCCACCTAGAAGCTGTCCTACCATGAGCTCCCTGTACAAAGCATCCAGACCACTTTCTTAGTGATAAAACCTGTTTTTTAAACATCCACACCGTTCTACACGCATGAGAGAATTCAGTGATCAGGACAGACTCCAAAACTGGCTACAAGTGCTGTTTGTGAGTACAACATCACTCCTGTGAATATTTATAAAGCACTCGACAGATGACTGATAGCCAGGAGGAAACAAGCACAGATCTGCAGTGGTTATTTACTACAGAGACATCTCCAGGCTTATCTGTGTCCTAGGCTTTTGTTGAGAAAACCATGGCAGTTTTTTGCCTAGCGCAGGGTCTCTGTGTGTCCCATTCAGACAAGGATCATGCCCCAACAACATGCATGGAGGATGAAGTATGGGCAGGGGCGAGGTAGGAGCCAGTCCCATGGGGAAAAGGCTGGACTGCCATGCCAGAATAGCACAGCTCACCCTATAGGTGCCTTTGCTTTTCTTTAGGGTTTGGGGAGTTTGTTTGCTTTAAAAGAGCATTTTACAAACTGGGTCAACAAAGGCTCTACGTATGTTGTTCAAATACACAGTGATGTGTTAAGATATTGGAAAAAACATACCATACAGCTAAAGCAGAAGCCTCCAGAAGGGCCAAAAATGCTCCAACCTTTTCCCTCTGCACAAAAGATCTGGAAATTCAACTCTGTTCTGGTCCCTGCTAGCCCATTCCCTGGGAGGTCTCATGGCAAATGTATTTTGTGCTGGTCAAGAGATACCATAAAGCTTCATACTTCTCTCCCTCAGAGCACAGACAAAAAGGATAAAATTACTTGAGAAGAGCAGTGAAGTTGCAAGGCAGTGACTTACTACGTGATAACTAGCCACCAAAAAACCTGTAAAATTTGACAAATCCCTGTGCTGCTCTGGATCCCCCTTCTACCCCCTGGCATCTCTCCTTCCCCTAGTCCTCACAGGAGCCACCTGATGCAGTATTAGCTAGTATAAGTAGGTGTTAGAGAAGTACAAATCACACACAATTTGTGTTTAAGAAGCCTTAAGAGCTTTTTCCCTGTGTCAGATTCAGTTTATCCCTACTTGAGGTCACAGCAGAACTTTATAGGAGGTCCCTCATCATCTACATGAGCCACCTCTTCATACAGCAACCCATCTTCTTGCTGCCCACAGCAGAGCAGTATGCAAGTCCAGTTTTTCTTAGCTTACTTAAGAGTTAACATATAGAAGTGATTCCAAAGTCAAAAGGAGGACCAGTCACAGACCAAAGGAAGCCAGCCAGAGAATGCAAATCCAATTAATATTGAGCTTATAAAATAGGGTTTATTACACTGTCAGGTCTCCCACACTGAAACAGCCTGGCAGAGCAGAGTTTTGTTCTATAGGCTGCTCTTTAAAACAAGCCATGTTTTAGATTAATATATCAGATCATTTACATCTTGTTACTGGCTCACCGAGGAGTAATAAATGCAACTAGTGCACCTCATCCCTATTCATAGTCTTGCATGCAGATGAACTTCACACTTTATACTAACAGGCAGTAAAGTCCAGAGGAAAAGAAAAAAAGGTAAAGAACCCAGTTCATTTCCGATATTATTGTATGCACGGAGGATTTCTGGTAATGTTGTCTGAAGCAGAAGAAAGACTGGTTTATCAAGCAGCAAGCATTTTACAAAGGGTATTATGGAAATGACTGAATAATTCTGCATAATCGAGCCAGATGTTAACTATTCTACCATTTCCTACTACACTCATCATAAGAGGCTGCAGGCTAGGAATCCAACCTCGAAGAAACCCATACATTGGTATCTGCATGCACTGAAGGAAGAAAGGAGTGACATATTGGGGTTCCTCAAGCTATCTGCAAGTCTTCCATTTTCCCTAGCTGTCTGGCCTTGGAGGAAAAGTAGAATTTGGATTTATTACTCGAGTCAAGACTCCAGCTCTCACCCCCTACAAGGCAGAGGAAGAAACCTCACTGCCTCAGAGAATTTACCATGAGCCTCCTTACATTTCTAGATTGCACCCATCACCTCTGCTACATGGTAGAAAAGATCTCTTTCCAATGCCGGGAAGCTCTGGCCTGCTCCTCCTGAAGCCTCCCATGAGTAAAGCGGGGCATCTGCACACAGCAGCTTGCCACTCTCTTGGCTCCTCCGCTCGGGACCAAGCACTGCAGATGCGTACTACAGAGCCGTCGTGCAAGCTCCGAGGAGCTGGCAGCTTCACCAGGTCCCTGCAGGCAGAGCTGGCTCTGCCTGTAGAGTAAAACGAGAAGTGACAACATAACGTACCTCGACAGAAATTAAAGGGGAGAAAAGTTAATAAAGAACTAATACAATCGGTTCCACACCGGATCCGGGGTGCACTACCCATTGTAGCAGCACAGAAGTCCCTTCCTCCATTTGTCTTGCCTGTCACTCTCCCGTATCACCAACACTTTTCCCCATTCAGAAACTACAGGTCTGGTTTACCCAATCCTCCTGCAAGATGCCCAAGATCTAACTTTATTCCAAACTCAAATGCTGGAAGAAACCGTAACAGTGATGTGTGTGAGTAAGAGGGAAGGAAGACAGAGGGAACAGGAACCAATTACCCACAGAGTGTCCTCTCCCATCTGGAGTGACAGGCAGAGCGCAGAAGGGAAGCAGCAGATATTAGTCAGGCATGAAGTGCTGCCGAACCAATTCCCCAGGGCTGGCAGCTCTAGTTAACCGTTTCCATTCATCTCACGGGCGGGAAGAACAACGAGAACCTGCCTTACACGGGAGCACACAACAGCCCGCGGAGGAGAGGACCACATTAATACAGCTGCCAGCCCTACCCAGGCTGAAATGCTTGCTGTGAAGGTGGGGTGGATGAGAGCTGCCACTTGGTCTCAGCATAGCCAAGGGGAACTTTTGACTGGGAACTTGCAGCACTGCAAAGCCCTGATCCTGAGCCCAAAGTTGGCAGGCTTGCTTCTTGCTGAAGAGCACAAAGTCTCTGTGTGGGATGAAGAGCTTCAGGAGATGAGCCGGGGATGAACATGGAGCCTTGGCCACCAAATGCACAAAGTTCTTCAAACAGGAATTCTCTTCATTCCCTCCAAACCCATCCTGCCACAACAGCATTCAAGCAGCCACATGGGTTTAAAGCAGAGGCTGAGCTTGACCCTATATCAACAAAAACAGTACTAGCACCTCTTCCCAAACTGCATCGGCATCTTTCCTTTGTATTAGTTGGCTTGGACAATGTTGCGGCTGCTCTGCAGTTGAAGAGCATATGTCCTGTAATTTCAGCTCTGTGTAAGCAGTTATGCTGACTTATGAAGTGCAGCAGCGCTGGAGTTATAGCATTAAGAGAGTTTATTTGCATCTTAACAGCAGCTTGTAATGAAGTGACTCTGCTGAAGTGTTCCTGTGATCCAGAGGGGTTACAATCACTTCTGCAACGTGATGTGAGCCATTTGGAGCTCCAAAACATACCAGGGAGGGTGGAGCCAGGGACAGAAGCTGCAACAACCACTGCTCAACTACTGCTTTGCCTTGCGTCCATAGCACAGCCAAGGCTTTCAGAGCAGCTATGCGTTTCACGGATTTCATGGGCTAACAGGGGGAAACTGCTGCCTCCTCCCTCCCTCACACCCCAAACCAAGAATTAAGCATTACAGCTCAAGGAGCATGCATTCAGTAACACAGCAGCAAGGAACACAAGAACAAGAATCAGGCAAATGGGCTGACTGAAATGCCGAGAGCACAGTTGCTAGTAGGCTACTTTATCTGGGCTAATCCTGTTAGAGACATCTTAACTTCATGGTCTGCATCTTCTGACCTCCTGGCAGACTGTAGATCTCTCACTGCAGACTCCACTGTGGCTCACACAGGCATATTCAGCATCTTGCTCACTGCCTATTTTATGTGTCTGTTTTCACGTCACCAAGCCAGGCTTGCAGAGCAGAAGGGCTATGGTCCAAACCAAGGACAGCTGCGTCAACGATGGTGGAGGACAGGTCAATGCTGCCAGTGCCATGGCCACCAGTTTCAGCAGCACTTACTGCTAATGCTTTTCCATGCTGAATGATTTCCATCAGCAAATGAAACTAAGTACTAACCATTTTCATTTTTTAAAGTGTAAAAAAGCAGCTTTATAAAGCATTAGCAGTCCTATTACTGTTACAGCAACAACAGCCTTAAATCAGACATGAAGGAGTGACCCACCAGGAGAGTTCCTTTTCCACATCAGCACTGCTCCAGCAATGGACACATGCCCTTTGTCAGAAATCCTAATAGATGTCCTTTGCAGCTCATCAAACCAGAACAGCCTCGATGAAAGGAGGTGCAGAGCTCCTTGTCGAAGGCTGGAGGAGCAACCTGGGGAAGCATCACATCCACTGCATAAATGGATGCTGGGGCTGGCCTAACACAGATTCTCACACTGTAGTTCCAGGAGAAGGTAAATGAAGTGACTTGTTGTGTATAATCTTAGGAAAGTTACCTGCAGAGCTGGGAGAGGCATGTGGCACCCAGGGCAGACTGGGCGTCACTTTTAGGCTTCCACAACCACGTGAGGCTTCCTACTCTGAGTATATTAAATAGCTTAGTAGAAGTTTTTTCTGATAAAACATTGATGAGTCCCTAATCAACCTCAACAAGCCAGGGTGTTGTCCACCAAGGCCAGCCTTGTGAAAGCAGTCAGACAGGGAGGGAATGACACCAGCAGCCCCTGCTCACCAGCCTTTTGGATCAGGCAGGCACTCAGGACTGCTGGGGCCAGTGTTTCTTCCCAGGCTGCCAAGCCTACAGATGCCCGGAGTCCAGGACACCCCACAGGAGAGGGCGAGCCAGCGCTCAGGTCCCAGCACTCCATCACACTTCAGAGCAAGCACAGTGGTGGGACACAGCCCTGAACCATGCAGAAGAGACCTCTGGGCTCAGACCCCCTATATCCATCTTGATTATGTAGAGGTGCAGAGCTCCAACTGGATCAGCCCAAACCAGTCCAGGTATGACACAAAAGCGTGGATATCCAGTGTTTATCAGAACCGCTTTACAATCCAGGACTTAAATGAGTCTGACCAGCTGCCAGCCTTGAATCAATAATATTCTTGTAGATGAGCAGCTAGAGTATTAAATAAAATCCTTACATAACAGACAATCCAAGCCTGTCCATTCCTACAGATTTACCGCTCTGCCTCCGGGTTTAACGCCAGCCTCCTTGGCTCCCAGCCACAGTGCCCCGCTCCCGTTAAACGCACAGGCTCATGCTGAGCGCTCATGCCCGATGGATTTTCAGAACAAATGAACACACAAAAAGGTTTAAAGGCAACACAACCCTGGCTCCTTACAGCACGGATAGACATCCTACAAAGCGCTGCATCAACAGTAAACAAGGAGTTGGAGGGCTGCCTATAATCTGCATGAAGTTTAGCCACTTAGAGCTTTTAGGGGATAAAGCATTGAACTTCAGCTCCCAGCATGCACAACTCTGCATCCTGCAATCTGCTGTCCAAGCAAGTTTTGCTTCTCCCACATTAGTGACTGCTATCATTACTTTACACTTTGGAGCTGGAGATCTCAAACATCTTTGTAACAGTGGGGTTGGTCACCGTCTCACAGGAAAGAAAGCAAAGTATAGAAGAACAAGAAGATCTGCCCAGGGTGGCAAACAGGGGCACAACCCACAGCAAACTCAGTGCTGAATCTGTTCACTAGAGAACAGCTCTCCCTAAGTCATACAGCAAGTCTGCTCCGGTTTGAGCAAAGCGTATCTTGGTTTTTTACTAAAGGCCCTTTTTCTCCCCCCCGCCCCCTTTTTTTTGAATTGTTAACACATGCTCAGCATCTGTGCACACACAACATGCATGTTACATTTAATATCAACTACTAGACTCACTACAGAGATAAAATAAGAGTTATTCACTAAAGAAATTAACCTATCAAGCAGCTGGAGTCTCACTAGTCATGGGGATAAGTATCTAGCAGTGCTGAGGAAAACTCAAATAAACAATATTAATTTGGTATTTATCCAGTTTTACACCATGCAGTCTGTATTTAAATGCCTGGAAGAAAAAAACCCAAGGTTTAAGAAATGGAAATGCAGAATGACATTTGCCATGGAAGTTAATGCTTCTGTTGATCTTTCAGGGTTACTCACGTGGGGACTTTCGCTGCAAGAGCAACCCTCTGAAGACAGACACCCCTTCCAAAGAAAAGCAGGCATTATCAAATACACAAAAGCTGCAACAAGTATCCGAGGGGATCAACACATGACACTGAGTGAATGTGACAAACTGGCTGAGATCCTGCCAGCAGCCTCTTCCAGACCTTCAGCTGCCTTTGAGACACTCAATCTCATCATCACAGCAACAGACCATTATTTCATGCATCAACTCAAGCACAACCCAAACCATTTTCTTCCAATGTAACAGAGAGGCTTATTTAGGCTTTTTTACATATCAAGCAGTTGCCTGGAAAATGGGAGTGGGGTTTTGGGGTTGCTCTATTCTGACAGTATATCACCTTACATCACCTGCTCAGGCTGAGAGATAATGCCGGAATCATGATGTGGACAATATTCTGCATTCGAATATCTCACATTCCCCTGCTTCCTCTCAGGTCACCCGAGATCCAAAAGGGATCTGCTAGTGATGAGCAGAGAATGGGGATCAACAGTAGAGGTGATACACACTCCACCACTGGGAGCCTTAGAAAAAAATTACACTAGACAAAGTCCTGGTGGGAAAACACATACTCAATCCTTCCTTAGATCCAACCCCAACCACGTTTGGTTCCAGTTTTCTTACTCTTAAGACAACAGGAGGGATGGCAAAAGAAAGACCAAAGCAGCACACACGCAGAGGAAGACAGCTGCCTCGACATTCACAACCAAAGAGGGTTACTTACTTGTAGTGTAAGGGTCCAAAGCGATATAAACTCTGTCTTGTTGGAGGATGAGAGAGACTTTTCACACCACTCCATGCTTCATGCAAGGGTATGGAAGCCTCAGTCTTCCCAACAAAGCAGGGGAAGAAAATGTATTAAAATAACCAACCAAAAAAAATTTGGGACTAATGGAGAAAGAAACTTCAAAAAGCAGAACAACTCAGGCAGCAATATAACACAGAAATTGTGTGTATAAGGTATCTGGAGGTGAAAGAGGAAAGGATTGCTATTCTGACAGCCAGGACACCTACTGATACACAGAACACTGAGAACAGAGGAAGAAGATTTTATTTCAGTCTCTGACCCCACTATTTGACTGCACGAGCAGCCCAAGTGACCACCATCCCTGGCTCCCGGCCATTTTTCATCCCTGGTGAAGGGTGAAGACCTCAGCCCTTCTTCAAGGGGGCCCCTTGGGACACATCTCACCCCCTCACCATATGAAAAATCAGACATCTGCATACCTGCAGTTCGAGACTGTTTTTGGCACTGCACAAATGTGGCTCAACATTAGCCTAAGATCCAAATGCCAATCTCCTTGGCTAGCCATGCAGCCAAGAGACACTGCCTAGCAATTTAGCTAATACCAGGTTAGAGTTAACTCTGCTTCATACTCGTTAAACACATGCCCACAACAACAAAGACACAGATCACATTCACTCATGTTAATTAGGCTTATTAGGGAAGGAAAAGACAGAGAAATACAGAGATTTACCAAGAAAAGAGTCACTTATACATGCGAGGACTGAGGAGAAGACAGGACATTTGATGCAACAGCATTCCAATAGAGAGCATTCGGGGGCGGGGAAGAAACACCGTTCAGATTTTTTTTTAGTGCTCTCCCTAACTCAACTGAGACAGTGCTGGCCCACACACCTTGAGGCATAGCTACTCCCTGTCCAGACATGATCACTTTGTTAGATCACACTGCACAGCCCCATGAATTTACTTAAGGCTTAAGAAAAATATTAAGTAAAAGCCTAGTATCATATCAATTAACAGCTCTACTGCCAAAGCAGGTCACTAAATTAAGTCTACTAAAGCCAACTGCTAGAGAAATCTCTTCTCAAAACCAAGTTTTAGTCCTCCTGCTGTGTCCATTTATTTGTCTCTGACACTAACAAGAAACAAAGAGTTACTACAGTGGCCTGGAAGACAGTATGGCCAGAGGAATTTAACTCCGAACCATTTTGAGCTGCCACAGATAGCACCGTTTTCTGCAATGCCTTAACACAACTAAAAGTCCCAGTTTCTCAGTGGCAGCTCTAGCAACGCAGGGCAAAGGCTGCAAAGGTCACTGCTCTGGGCTCACTGTCTGCACTCCCAGCAACTCCAGCTTAAACTATTTCCCTAATCCCCTATCTCGCTACTGTAGAAGCAGACTCCCTGATAAATAAGCAAACTGCTGTTTAGATGGCACAGAGACCAAAGCACATCTGACCTCCATGAATGCCAATGCCATTAAGGGTTAGATTGTTTCCAGTTCGTTAGCTCATGAAGCGCTGGAAATGTCTTTAATGTCTGCCTTTAAGACTATGGCAGCTTAAAAAAAAAAAGTATCTTTGACAAATAAGGATTTGTTGCATTTGGGTTCATCCAGCTACCTCCTACCTCTATTATTATTCAAAGCTTGACTCTGAACTGAAAGCGCACCTAAACCGGGCACACAGATAACATGACCCAGCTCACTGCAAGCCAAACTCCAAAAATCCACTGGAGGTCTGAAAAACACCCAGCTGTGTTCACTGCAGTAGTCTTTCTTAGGTTACATGGTGCAAATATACCTAGACTGCTTCTGACCCCTGTAGGTAAGTCACCAGGCTGTAAGGAATCTGTGTGCTGTGCTCCATCCCATGGGAACATCTCCCAGGCTGATGCTTGCATTCACCACTTCTCTTTGCCCAGCTGCCACCAGCTTAAGACCACAGCACCGAGCTCCTCTGCACTGCTAAGTGATTCTCTCCTCGCAGCTCATGCCCAGCTCACACCCCAGAGCCGATGAAACGTGTGATTAGTCTGGAGCCTGACCCTGTTGGTACTAGAATACCTCCTCGTGAGCAGCTGCGGCATGGGGAGGATAACGCAGAGTGCTTCCCCTTGACCTAACTGCAATTAAAATGTCACCGATATTAAACCATGACACACTCTGGAGAATATACATACGGGATGGCACGGGGCTACGGCCTGCAGCCCTGAGAGTTTTGCACTGAAATTCAATAGGGTTGGGAACCAGGTGGAACAAACGCCCTCTTTAAGGGCAGCCAGAATCTGTTACAAAGCAGTGAGACACTTTACATCCTTAAAACAACTTTTTGTTTTTGTTTTTGTTTTGTTTTTTTTCTTT
>NW_010549711.1:40357-46068 GCF_000687285.1 Phaethon lepturus
TATCCGCTGACCACGGGGATTCTACAGCACGCAGCAACATTTGTTTCATAGCAGCGAAAACCTACTGAATGTTGGTACAATAGCACTGGTTAAATCCTCTTGGAGTTTTAGGACTCAGCACTGGGAGCTCAGCGATCCAAGCATTACAAGCACAAATGATCAAGGCTTTGCAGAGACAAGCACAGCTCCACTTATTTCACATCAGGTGAAGCTAAAGAGGATGCCACTTACCAAGCTGTCCAGTCCTCCTCCCAGGAGGTCCACAGCACCCATCTGCATGGAGGACACTTGGGGAACATTCACTGGGGGTCCCAGGTCCAGGTTGAGAAGGTCACCCAGAAGGTCACCCTGCGATGGAATGACCTGCGGCTGCTCCAGGTTTGTAGTGGCCGTTGTGCCCACAGGGCTATCACCTGCATCAGTGCTATAGGTGGGAGGAACAAGAAGCAGAAGAGAAACTTTAGTCACCTTTGGTCTCCAGCTTCAGATTCCCAGCATGGGGAAACATAGCAAGAGGTGGCTCCTGACCAGAAACCAGTTAAAATCTTATCCTAGCAGCTGATCTGACCATTGCCACATACAAGGCAGCATCTTATGGCAAGTGGTTCTTCAATACACGTTTTGAGCACAAAGACTTTCCACGCATCGTACATGGCTTTCAGTTCAGAAAAGGGAATCTTCAAGGTGTGAAATCTGCCCACCTTGAGAATCACAGAGCCCTCCAAAACAGTACTACAGCACTGAAAATAATTCTTTCCCAGCTCAGAAGAAACCTGTGGAGATGATCTGCAGCCCACTGGGCCTGGAGAACATGTGAACATGAAAAAAAAAATCCAGTTTTCCTGAGAGACCTAACACTGATATAACCCTTGAGCTCTTGCTCTAACCAGTGCAATCCAATCCCCCTCATCTGGATTAACCACTGTCTACTGACCAGCACCAAGCCTCACAACTCTTTCCTAATTAAAGATCTCAACCTAAAATTGATACCTCCCTTCTACCAATAATCCCTTTTCTCCGAGTTAGGAGGCAGGCTAATTACTAGTCTAGAAATGCTCATTATACAGCTTCCAAACTTTCTCATCATATGCAGTCTGGCTACCTTTTATATTCACTTGCCACTGAATTTTACAAGGAAGAGGAGAAAAAAAAAAGTAAGATTGACTGTAGCTGCTGGAGATCTCATTACAATGTATTTATTCTTTAGATCCAGAGACACTAATATTTTAGATCACTAAAAATCTGTTTTGTGTTCTGTTGCCAGCAGTAACTGACAAAATTACTTCCAGCTCATATTCCTGCAGATAGAGCCAACAGGTAATTGCACACAAATGCTAAGGGAATTAGCATCCTCACAAGGTGTTTAACGCTGGGGCTCTTTTGTAAGGATTGCACCACTTGATTTTGAGTAGCCACGACCCTCTTCCTCATCCTTATTCAGTTACCGAAGGGAAAGCTTTAGCAACAGAGAAAAAGCTGCTCCCAACTTCACTGCCAAGACGAAAAGATGTAGCATAAGGACTGCAGAATGAATTAGTTACCAGGCAGCGATAGAAAGGGTTGAAAGCTTCTTTGCATTAAAAGCTTTAGACCCCTAATAGCACTAATATTAGTTGTCCTTTCTGCTTCTGCCTTCAGCAGGGAGACTTGTGAGCATGCTGAACAGCTAACTAAAACATTTTTGAAGAGCAAGCAGTTACCGTGATCCACTCCCACCCCCAACCTGAGAGCGGGGAAGAACAGCGTATATGAGCAGAGGCACATTACGAGCCGGTAGTGCACACACTTGGTTCATTCCCAGCATATAATCCCTTTAACACTACACCTCTTCAACACTTACTCATCCTTCTACTGATGGAGATAAAGCAATCCTTCAAGGACTTGTGTAACTGCAGTTGCCCCAAAGCCCAACAAGAAATTAGGAAAGGACAAAGTCAGTTGGCATTAAAAAAAACAAAACACCAAGTCTTCCATTTCCTGTACAGAATGGGCCTCTATTTAAAGACATTTGTATAAACAACTTCGTATTTTCTTTGAAAGAAAAAAAAAAGGAATATGTGGGTTATAAAGGGCAAAAAGACTTGATATAAGCTTTCTCCCTTATAGCCTTGGGCAGCAGCTAGCAGCTGAGTTTGCCCATGTGAGTTGGAGATGTGGGCCTCCTGTGAGTTCAACCTCCAGCAGCTCCCAGATGTTGGTGTCACAAGGGTTGCACAGCCTGAACCAGAGTCAAAAATGTCGTGCAGCCACCTGTGTGGGAACGGGGACTCCTGCCAGAGTCTCCTCCTCTCCCAGGAGCCCTGTAAACATCTCCTCAAATTTCCCAGCTGCATTACAGCTGAGCAGGGGTGGTGGGAGCCACCACATGAGGAAAAACTGCCAAGCAATAAGGAGATTTCTCCCCCACCTTTAGGCTTCATCTGCAACTCTATGACACTTAGTCTCATTGAAGAGGCAGGAACATCTCACCATCTATGAGCTTGTTCAATGGGTCTCCACACCAGCTGAGAGCTGAAAGAAACGTGTCCTACATCAAAATGCAATGTAATGTATTCTGCCAGCCATAACTAACTCCTCCCCAGGTTTATACCCAGAAAAGCACCACTCAAGTAGCTACTTCTGTCCATCTACTCAAAGCAACACTATCTTGACTCACTTAAATCACATTCATTGTGGTCTTCTCCATGCTTCCATCTCTATCTCACTGTGCAATCTGAAGTAAAACCTCATTCTAGCAGATGGGTCAGCCACCAGAATGGTCATTACCAGAGTGCAGAAGTAATGAAGATGCCTCCAAATAGCTAGGTGAGGAGGTTATCTTTCACTGGACACCCTTAACTTGCCTTAAACTGACCGATTTTCATGCATGTTTTCACACACATTCAGCACTAGAAAGAGGCAAACCAATTTCTTAGTAATCAGTAAAGTCAGACTGGATGCACAAATTCAGGCTCCCCACAACCGTGCTCCTGCAGAGTTGCTCACTATAATTCTCATGGCTGAAAGTGGCAGCTTGGTATACTGTGACGTGGTACAAAGAGGCCTTGGCATCAGCTTGTAAGGTTTTACTGTCCTTTTGCTAACAGTAAAGCAGAAAACCACAATAACGGGGCCTCTTTATGAGGTGAGCTCACATCAGAGAAACCTGGTGTACCATTAAGTAACACCACTCATTTTTTTAATTTACCAAGCGGGCTAGAGCGATGCATCAGTATGCAGCGTGCTCTGCTGAGCACCCTTCAGATCTTCCCCCAGCTCTGGCCTCCTCAGCTCGCCACCGCTGATTGAGGCCTGAAGGTTTGATGTTGAAGTAATGGGTAATTTGGTAGTAAACACCAGCAGGGCAATGTACAATCCTGCTATAGTCAGAAAAGATTTGAGGGCAGCAGACTGTCTGAGCATTAGCTACGAGAGTCAAGCCATGTATGCAATATATGCAAGATGACAGTAAAAAAAGACCACTCCATACAAAAGCTGAATTCCTCGAGCTGACTAAAACCCCCTAAAATGTTAGCTTTTGTAGTGACCTGAAACACCAGTATACAGGAAGGCTGGTAACACTTGAGACCAAAGCTACCCCCACCCCAGCTCATTTTGCCATTGAGGCAAATCTTTGACTAGGAGAGGTAGCTGCAGAGAGCGGCCACAGCTTTTCTTGTCTGACTGGTAGAGTTGTGCTTGCTGGTCCTGGGTCAATCCAGCCAGACTTAATTTCACAGGCAGGGAGAAAACAACTCGTCTTCCCAAACCTAGTCATTACAGAAATAGCTTTAGTTGCTAAGAATAGCAGAGAAGCAGTGTCAGAAAATAGAAAAGAAGCAGCATCGCACACTGATTTATCAGCGCAATAGCAAAAAATAGCACTTTAAATGTCACTTTTTATTATATTATTAAGAGGTAAGCATGGATACTGTGCCTCCTGCTGCAAATAGCACTGCTTACCTGAATGAGGAACCATGGGAACAGGCTCAACTGCAACACCTCTGCAGCGCAGGACTACTGTACTGCCTGCTCTTGCAGGTCTAACCTACTTCCAGGACTGTGATCACAGGGAAGCATTAAAGCCCCAGACAATAAGCCAAAGCTTTTTGCCCCCCCTCCGCCCCAAAGGCTAGGCAGAACCATATCAGTCTAGCTACCTTCTTTTAAGACCAAATAGTTTTCAGTGGTGGGGCTTAGATGGCTTTTACACTCCCCTTGCTTTACAGGCACCAAGCGAGAAAGGTAGTTTTACTGGTCCTTCCCCATCTCATTTTCCAACAGCAAAGAATCCCTGTACTTGCCTGTTCCAGGAAACTGGTATTATTCTACAAAAATGAAACTTGTAAAGCTGTGCTATTGCTGAAGCAAAAGCTCTTACAAAAATCAAAGAAGTGTATCCTTCTGAAAGATGCTTGTTTTTACCACAGTCGTCCTCCTCCTGGAAGCATGCCCTTGCACCAGTTATCTAAAGCTTCTGCCTTTTTATTCAAACTCTCATGTCAAGAGGGCTATAGCCAGTGTCTTCTGAAAAAACATCATAGCTTCTCCTCACACAAGAACTTTGGTAATTCCTCTATCTTCTGACCCAGGAACTCAAACTACATATTCAGGATTAAATTCTACAATGAAACAGCCCCTTGAATGACCTGCAAGCCCCTACACAATCAATAAAAAAACCCCCAAAACGTTAGAGTGTTTTAAGAGATCTTCGCATCTTTTGGACTCTTTGCTAGAAAGAAACAACCAATCCTGCCCATTATCACCACAGTTGCTTCAGCTTACCTTCCATGGTGAATTGGCAAGTGTTTGCGGTGGATCCCATGGCTCCCCTCCACAAAAGCGTTGGGTGGTTTGTGGTACACAGAAGCCAGAGACCCAATATGGCAGATCAACTCATCTAGCAGAGTCGGTTCAATCAGATCAGTCTCTTCAGAAATAAGTGGCTTTTCTGAGAGGACCACTTCTTTGGCAGTCACTGGATCCGTGGACAGAAGGCGCCAGTAGATGTAGCCACGATCCCGCAGGTCTGGGTTGTCAGAATCCTGAGACAAAGCAACACATCAGACACAGGTATGAAGCGGACTAATGCCTGTAATAACTTCATTTTTCTAGCAGTGATTCTGCTGGATTAAAAAACCCCAACCATCCAGTAGCGACAGTCACTGATTTCAGAACGATGTTACAAACTGCTTGTTGTGATGAACACCTCAAAATAAAAAATTAGTATTAATGCCTAGCTTCCTACTCAGCTGGTCAGGGAGCAAAAAGCCCAGGATTTACATCCCACAATTGCCCCAACCTGCAGAACTATCAACGGCTTTCCAAACTCTCCTGCCACTTCACATAACGGTAAGTATTAGGAGAACTCCAAGAGGGTGTAGAGAGGAGAAAAGAACGCGAGTCGAAATGTCTTTGTCACATACTAGGAGTAGACATGCAATACTGCATATTGTAACAGGATGATCCAAGATTCCTGGAAATATAGGACTTACCCAAGGGCACTGCTGGACAAAAAGACTCTGTATTGCTACAGGACAGATCTTAATAAGCCATGTTGTTCATACCAGAAGAGATCTTATTTATCCTGCCTTTTAGATATCTAATGATATGGAAAGATGCTAATGATACACAGTTAGGATACTTCTCCAGCTATCAATAGTACCCTTGTTTTACTGCAGATACTTCTGCCTCTGCATGAAGCGCTAATTATTTACCTCCTTTTTGAACCG
>NW_010549711.1:46094-48417 GCF_000687285.1 Phaethon lepturus
CTCTGCCCAGAGCGGCAAAAGTGAGTGGTAATAGTCTGCAGCTAATGTTCTAGGGAGAGGGAGGTGGTGTCGTTTTATGTTGTAGTGCAACACGTTTGAACTGTTGAGGGAAACAAGAGTTGTGATTTTTAACCCCCACATCGGCAGAAAAACAGGGTAAATTTTCTGAGCCCCCCCCCCCACCCCGTAAAGTTCTGGCAACATATTGTACACCTCATTATGCTGCTGCTTTTCTTCTTCTGTGATCTCATTCATGCTGCTGCTGACCTGCTAGAACCCGCCTCTCTGCCCTCAGTCTCAAGACATTCTCAGGCACACAGCAAACCCTCTATTTGTAATGAGGCTGAGCATGCTAAGCTCATTTTGCTCGTAAGGACCTAGATACAATGTCTGGGTCAACTGATAGATTTCTCTGCAGTGCTATTTTTCAGTTTGATGGTGGAGTCGTGGACTTTTTACACCCTTCACCCTTAACAATTCTTGTAAGGATCTCTGCATCCTGCCTGCAGCAGGCAGCTCAAGATCAGGCAGGGCTTTTGCAAGGGCAGACAGGAAAGACCACATGCTCCTATCTACTTGCAGGCACGTACAGATTCAAGACTGACTGTTCCTTCTCACAGCCAAACAGACAGACTTGAAACTTGAGTATATCTACTGCAACAAGAGGCTCAGAGCTTCCCTTTCCACATTTCTTCTAATTCTCCACTCTCCAGGCTCTGCCTGCACATCTGTGGTACATATCAATGAGCCCGTACGAGCTCAGTCACCCACCATGCCAAACAGACAACGGCAATGGAGATGCTCTGTGCCATCCATTAGGTTACAGGCTTGCCAGGGACATTGATCACTGCTACACATCTGTGTCCCTCCCATCCCTGGCTGCTTCATTGCTATTTTTACCAATGTTGGCTGGGTTAAGCTGGCTCCTGCTACCATCACACCTGCAGTTTGCTGTGCAGACATACCCTATGAGACACTCAAAGTGCAACAATACCTAAGCTGGGGAAAGAAACACACATGTAATTACTCTCCCACTCAAGTGAAAAACAGTATCTCTACCTAGAAATCAGACCTTGAAGCATAAGGCTTTTTAGTGTTTTACAGCCAGTTATCCTACATTGACTTATTATTCATATAAAATACAAGACGACAGACTGAATCAACATTTGTGACAAACAGAGAAAAAACAGACGCCTGTTATATTTCTAGGGTGCCATTAAGTGTTTTGTGACTCAGCACAGTGGGTTTTAACACTTTGTACCTCTCTTCTGTTGGTTTAGACAAATGATATAGCATGCCCTCGGCCCACCCCTCTCTAAAGAGGAGCTGAGAGCCTGCCAAATGGCAGGTTTTGAAGCAAGAAAAGAAGGCCACAGTTTGCTTGCTCCTGACCAATGCAACACCCCCAAAGAGTTGAGTAGAAGTTTTAAGTACTAAGAGGTCCACAGCCATGATTATTTGCAGCAAAGAGGACCAAAAAGGCCAGCTGATGATTAGCTCCAGGTTTTCTGCTTAGAAACAATTGCAGCCCATTCAGAACAGCTGGGAGACTATTTTCATCACTTGACACAGCAGGTCTGGAGAGGAGCTGCTCTTTTTGGACTACACCATCACACATTTGCCCCAGTCATTACAGACAGGGAGTGTAGGAAGATTGGCTGAGGACTCAGCCACTCATGCTACCAGGACATCTCCACTTCTGTCCTCCAGAGCCACAGCACTTCTGCCTGCCAGCTGAAGCCCAGCCCTGCCTGCAGTGATCTGAGCTCGTAACTCAGCACCTCATGCATAATGAATCCAGGATCTTAACCCACTGTTACAGCCTCCAGCAAAGCTGCCACACTGGCTGACAGCATCCAAGTACAAAGGAAAACAAAAACCAAACCTCAGTTCTTTTTCATAGCACTGCTTAAGCTTTGCTCTTCACAGAACAAAGTCTTTGCCAGGCCCTTTGCCTCTGTCACAGCTCCAGGTATTTTAACTGCAAGCCACCTTCAAGGAGAAAGCATTTTGGTTTCTTCATAACTCTACCCTGTCCCTAACATTTCATTTGGTGGGGGAATAGGGAAGGAATTAGGATGAAGCAAGAGCTAAGAAAGAGAGAGCAGATGCCAGATGGCATGGTAACAGGCACAGAGTAGCTCTTAAACAGAGTCAAATCCCTCTTCTTTGGGAGAGGGAAACATGTTTGAATCCTATCTACTGCACAGTTGACTGGCCTGGCAGACAGGAGACACCGCACGGCAGGCCAGCACAGTGTCTGCAGGGGTCTGGTTCACTGGATATCTTGGCTTACCTGTGTGGCCAGGCTGAGGACCTGCTG
>NW_010549711.1:48448-62029 GCF_000687285.1 Phaethon lepturus
CTCAGAAGGCTTTTTTAAGAACAGCTTCACTATAGCAGTCAGTAGGGTGAGTTGCACCTAAGAGAAAGGGACACAGTAAAGATTAGAAAATTCATCCACGCTTTAGCAATGTTTCCCAAGTCTCAACATCCTTTACTGATAAGAAAATCAAGTCCTATGCTTTATAACAGCATTACACTATTCTTTGCCAGTGAAACCCAGTACAATGAGACTCAGACTTTTGCCTGTTGCAAAACACTTTCACAGACAAGCCCCTGATCAGCACACTGAGATTCGTGTCATACATTTATGCATCTCATCACTATTCTTCTGTATGTTCTGGTCCCTAGTAGGGCTATTCCCCAAGAAGTATGCAACATCTAGAAACCCCTCCTGTTCTGTCTCATCCTTCCAAGATGACAAGTTTGAGAGATACACACAACAGAGCAAGTCTACAGACTCCCAGAAGTTTTATTTTAGCCAAATACTGAAGCCTTCATTGAGAGGTATTTTCTGACCACTACAATAACATTTACCATCCGTCCCATACATACACTGCATGAAACACTACAGGTGAGACGCACAACACAATTTTACCTGAGTACTTTCATCATGGAAGCCCTCCAAAAAACTCTCCAACAGCTCATCTGCATTGTCAATTCTTTCTGCATATTCGCCCACTATCCAGATCATGGCAGCTCTGGCATCTGGTTCATCCAGGGAATCTAGGTTCTCACACAGAGTGGCGATGATGCTTTCATACCTGATTTGTCAGAGTACAGGTGGATTACTGGGGTGAATTCAACTTGTGTTACTCCATCTCTGCCCACATCATTCTGCAGAGAATCCTGCACTGAATTACAATGTCTTGTATTTCTACGCAAGAAGCAGCATTTTCACTCAACTACATAAAATATTCCTAGGCTCTTTCTTTTTCCAAGCTGAGCGCTAAGATCTCACAGGGTCCTCAAGAGCTTTGCAGTTTCGTTAATCAGCAAGACCACCCAGAATTTAAGACAAAGCTGCCTCCCCTTCTGTTTTGCTGAAGGGAACATTCGATCCAACAGTTCAAACTATGAGTCTGTATCAGATCATGCAGCCTCAGTGGCGTTTTCAGGCTGGTAACTCTAAACTGGATATTACACTTCCCCAAAGGCTTTGCTGTAAAGTAGACAATACCCCGCACTAATTATTTAGCTTCCCCTATTCCCTTGCGTGGGTATCCTGTCATAAGCAGGCAATCTATCTTGTAACTGACAGCAGAAATTGCCAGAGAGACCTGCACATGTCCCATATTACTTTTTAGGTGATCACGAAGTCTCTGCTAAAAGACATTGCTGCTGTTCTGTAGCTGAAGAAACAAAAACCTTATTGCAGAAACAGCTTAAAAGTAGCTGAGTACTGGCCAAGCCAGAGAGAACACTTGATGGAGAAAGCCAACAGCATCTTGTTCAGCCCAATCTGACAGGGACCTCAGACCATGAGAGCCATGACCTTTCATGGCCTCGTATGTAAGTCTTCCAGAGGAGACGAGCAAAACCAGAAGCCTGGTGCTGTAAACTTCCGTCAAATTTTCCTTCTGGCATTCTCTACAATAGCTTTACTAGCTTTTGATCAAGGCTTGTACTAAGCATCAATATGGAGTGGTGGGGAAGGAAAAGCCTTCAGTTCGAACTAATAATATGTCAGGCTGATACTTCATCTACAGCCAACATCGGAATCCTACTGTAGTAGGAGCTAGAATCAGAATGGACACTACTCTTCAGAAAAATAGCCACCTTTGCTCCACAGCCCTGGTAAACTATGCTGAGTTTTACATTGCTCTATTCTGATGCTAGCAGACAAGGGCTTCCAAAAACCTTATGTGACTTTCACGTACTTGTTGGGGTACTTGCGGAAGATGTCTCTGATGACAACAATGGCCTCCTGGACCACATAGTTGACCTTGGTCTGGATGAGATCTAGCAGTGTGCTCACGCAGCGCTCCGCAGATTGCTGGAGAGAAGAACAGAACAATACAATTAAAACAAGCTGAAGAAACACTCCTTCCCAGCCCACAGTACACACTGAGGAATAAGGCACGCATATGAGAAAAGGCCCAGAGGGGGAAAACAAAATGACAACAGCTACCAATTCAGTGTGTGTGTCCAGAAAAAAAACAACCTACAAGTTGACAAGTGCTTGTGTATTACAGTGTCGATACCAGCTGAGTCCAACTCCTGCAAAAATTAATGGTTGAAGCAACCATGCCAGCAGATAGCTGGATCATCACATGAGACATTAAGAACACTGCCTGCATTACTACTTGTATCACCCTCTTGCTGGCTAGCAGGTGAAACAGGCCACTGAATGAGCTCTCTTGGACTTGCCTGAGCTGTGGCAACCAGAGCTGGGAGAGTTTTGACAGGGATTGCTGGAAGGTGTCTGGGGAAGCTAGAAAGCAGGAGAAAACCAAGCTGTCAAACACACTGCAAGAACAATGGCAAAAAACAGCCCACACCAGCAACAGGTTCAGTGTTTTGGGGGTCAGGTCACTAGCAACATATGAAGACACAGCTATAAATACAAATCCAGCTGTTGCCAATGCAGCTTTTACATTAAATAGTTCAAAATTCCCCAACCACAGGCACTGCAAGGTAACAAGGACTGGACATTGGCACGATCCAGGAACCAGAACTGGAGTTAGAGGCAAACAATTCAGGGAGGTCTACTCCCAAGTAGCACAGTGAGGGAGGACATCACAGGAGTAACCAACTCCAACACCAGAGTCTCAAATAAGGACAGCAATTTGGCGATCAGCAGAGCACATATGAAGCCTCATTACACAGCTGGTGATTAATGTGAGAAGCAGACTGCTCACGACACTGCCTAGGCAGTCACCATCAGAATATTCATAAAGCATTCAGGATAGAGACAAACATCACAGGGCATAAATAATAGCAACGTAGGTGGATTTTTTCAATTCAAGTGAGCTAATAGCCCCTTTCACTTTTAAAGCACTTGAAGGCTGGGCAGGAGGAGGAGGAATGAAACAGCTTTAAGTCAGTCACAGGAATCGTTTTTTGAGAATGGGCAAAAATCTCAAGGACAAACCTCAAGACTTGTAGAGCTGAATTTGGGACAAGGAGAGACTAAAACCCCCTGGTGATTCTTGCCCTCGTGACTCTAGCTGTAGTATCTCACAAACACAGCCTACAAGAACAAACAGTGACAACGCTGGCATGGGGACCAGCCAGGAGAGGAAACACTGTAAACCAGCATTTGCTCCGTCTTTGCAAACTAGCAATAAAAAAATTCAAACCAAACAGAAAAAATCCAATACAACTGGTCCCAGAGTGAGAAGAGGTATCATATAAAATTATATGATTGGTATCATATTTTTTTATGATGCCTCTCCCTCCTTAGCACAGCTTTACAGGTACTATGCTGCTACGGAGGCAGTGAAATGGCAATCTGACAATGTCCTACTCTGATCTCTTCGGCTCAAGAAGAGATCTGAGGCTTGAAAGACTCTTGCATTTCATAGGGACCACAGACTTGGCTTCACACAGACTGACACTACTCACAGTGGGAACCCCACTCAAAGTCCTTGCAAGCTAGATGCTTCAGAGCTTGCAATTCCATCTCTTACCAGTTTCTCAACAACTTTCACTAGATGTTTAAACAAGTGGCTTTAAGGGGCATTTGGGGTAAATCTGTCCTAAGCCAACTCTACTTTACAGAACCTACAGCACCAGTCATTGTTTGCAACAAGCAGTCCAGCCCTGTCAGAGCCTACAACCAACAAAGCTTTAAGAACTGCCAAATTCAAGGAAAAGGAAAATTAAGGTTTATTTTTCTTTTCTTTAGACACTTTGAAGTGTTATTTTTCCAGGAAGAACAAAAAATCTACTTTGAAATATGCAGTATTGATTTTTAGCCCAAGAGTCACTTGGAAAGTGAGCAGTCATGCAGGCACATACACAGTAGAGCAGTCCCTCTAATAAAATTTCCCTGTAACAAAACACATCTCAGCTGTTCGAAGGTGGACATCCCTGGGGACTGCAGTGCTCTGCAAACTGGTGAAAGAGTGAAGAGTGTCCCAACCAGAACAGCTCTCAAGTTGGAGTGAGGAAGGACAACCAACCAATATCAAACTCACTCTGTTTTTCTGCAGAAACCAAATGAAAGCCCACAAGATTACTGGAGTAGCGCATAGCATGCTCACAGCTATAAGCCTCAATGATTTCTAAGAACCAGGCTGCTGGCAGAATCTCCTGGAACTGAAACAAATCTCCTCTAATATGGCTCCTTCTGCTTCTCCTTTGCTAGTCTTACTGCCCCCACTTTATTTCCTTACAATCAAAAGCATCTAGTGCTGTCAATGGAGCAAACCAACACACAACCCACAGATACCTTCACCTCACGCTAGCCAGTCTAGCTACACCACATGGTTTGCTGTGGAAGTACCCAAGCTAACTCTGAGCCCAGCCAGTCTATCCATGCAAAATTATGTTGTTCTGACATTCCCTAAACTGATACGGCTGGCAAAACCTGGGCAAAATCCACCAGCCTTGCTATTCAGCATGGGCATTGCTCAGATTTCCAAAACAAGCACTACCTCTGCTGTTAGCACCATGCACTGCTGTGCCACAAAGGTAGTGCCATACTTGCTCTATGGCGCACGTCACAGCAGACAAATTTATTTACTGTCTTACTCTTCTAGGAGGGACAATTAGACAAAAGGTAGGATTCTTGAAGGCAGAGCTGAGGTTCCCCATGAATACTCGTTCATCAACAGCTCCTGCCAGCTGTGCCCTATGTCAAAAGCAGATTTCTAAGCCTTGGGAACTTGGACACCGATGGCTGTAAGAACGCACATAACTCACAGTGCAAACAGCCTCTAGTAAACAGATACACTGGGGACAGGGATTAACCTAGAGATGAGGACACTGTAATGAGTTGTTCTATATTCGCCCTCTTTAAATCTGGCTCTTGTCAGAGGAGCAAACAGACCTCATCTTTAGCAGCAGCGTCTTTAGAGGAGCATTGCTAAAAATCAAGGTTAACACTATTGAGATGCACAGAATTGCACAGTTAAGGGAGTCACTGCAGATTTGTTGGGACGTTATTATTAGTACACTGCATATTGAATGTGACTGACATGGTATCAGAAATGGGAAGAAAAAGTGTAGGGCATGAGGGCTGGAAAGGGTAAAAGCTTCTAAAAACATCCTGATGCTGCAAGGAATACACCACCTTTCATGTGAAACTAGGACAGACACACAGGCAAGTCCTAGTGAGAAAGTCCCTACTGAGAACTAAAGCAAGCTCCCACTCCCCAGCACAAGCACCGCTACAAAAAGTGCTGCCGTCAGCTTCTTTTTACTTCTCCGTAGCCCTCTTCCATGCTCAGGAGCATTTTGTATTGTCACTGCTGTGGCTCCAGCCAGCCGGCCTCCTGCCTGCGCACAACATGGAAGGAGCACTCCAGTATTTTGAACGGTAGATGTGGAACAGAGGCAGCACTCACCTGCTTGGTTGGGCCTCACTTCAAAGAAAGGCCATGGTCCTTTTGAGAGAATCAACCTCCCATGCAGCCTTCTCTTCCTTCCTTCCTTCAGCTCTAAAAAGGTTGCATGGGAGGTCAATTCTCTCAAGAGGACAGAAGTTGGTGTCCTCTTTACACAGACTCACAGTAGTTTAAGCTGAAACAAGGGAAACCTGTGCACTGACACTATACTTAGCCAGGCATTAGTAGGTTTTTATTTAAATCTGCTGTGAGGCAATGCTCATGGGAACACACTTTAGCAAAAGCTAAATGAGCTCAGCTGAAATTAGACCACTTATGTGACATTTTGCACTCGGTTATCACTTTACTGAAAAGTACCAGCACCACAGCATAAGTTTTCTCTCTCTTCCCAGGCTTTCTCAGCTCCTGTCAGGCATACCAGATTCATTTACAGGGAAATTAACAGCAACATCGCTAAAAAAAAAAAAAAAATATACTATTATGAGCATTTTCCTGGATGTTCAACCAGGAAAGGACATTTCAGACTGTTGTTCTGGATAACTGCAGAGGTTCTTGGGAACTTACTTGCATAAGCATCTAAGGCTAAAGAGAGCTCTAAGGCTAAAGAGAGCACACTCTAAATGAAGCTACAAGCTTACCAGTAGATAAGCAGAGAGGGTCACTATGTTTGTGCAAACTGCACTTAAGTGCCTCAGATCTCCATAACTCTCTGCACGTGTTCTATTCAGCTGAAACAGGGCGGGGACAAAACATTTCATAGTACTGAGTTCCTCTGCACAATCTCTTCTCCTTCTCCCTTCAAAAGGTCAGGCCACAGCTATTAAAGGAGGTCCTCATGGATAAGTGGTCATTGTTCCATTGAAGCCCGTACAGTAAAATATTCCATCAAGGATGATTTAGCTGCCTTGCTTTGCCTGCAAGCGGAGGTCTGAGGGGAGCACACCACCCTCCTGTGATGTACTCAACTGGAGCTCACGAGTCGTGCTGTTCAGCTGGGGCTTTGCCCATGAGTATGATGTACCCAGGTCACTCAATTGCCAACACAGAAGCAAAGAAAATTTGTGTAACATGAGAACGAGATGGTGAAGGCCATCATTGTTTTTGAAGACAGAGAGCCACATAAAACCTCAAGTTTCAGATACTTGCCTCAACCTTGATGGCACAGCGCCCAATTGCTCGGACAGCTTTGCGCACAAAGTCAACATCCACCTCAGTAGCGTATTCCTTGAGCTCTGCCAGGACCTGCAGAGAAAGCACACCAATGTGAGTCCCTGGGGTCACACAGAGAGAACATCCCACCGACAAGCTATGCTACTTGTGTACCAGAACATGAGCAGGATGTATTCTTCCACAGCTAGCCGCACACATTCAAAACTAACACAATCAAACTCTGTAATCAGTCTCTATCTCTGAAACCCACTGGCTTGGATTAGGTAGCAAGACTTGGTTTAGGCTGGCCAAAGCCAAAAGACAGCTTGGTCTAGATTATTTTCAGATTCCCCCAAACAAAAACTGGGGGCAAAATCAGCCCTGTCAAATGTAAATGTTGCTATTTGTTCTTACATTGAAAAAATACAGTGAAGCAGGGGTCACATCCACACACACAGGTTTTTATGTACAGTTTATTGTACTTACTGTTCTACATTCACTGTATGTAAAGCTCTAAGCAACAACCATTTTTGCTCTCTCCTTTCCCGTGCTGAGATGAACCTCTGGATCCCTACTGGATCCAACGAGAGGAGGCAGAGGAGTACTGGGGACGCCCTGGAACACCCATACAGAGATTAATAACAGTGTGGAGATTTTTCTCATCTTAAGATTAAGATTTAGTATTTTGTCTCAGTGTTTTGCTAATGGAAACTGAACAAGGGCTTAAACTAGGACCTGCTGGGATCTTTCAGACTACTAACTAAAAAGCTACTTTATCTTAAACAAATCACTTGGCTTAGAAAAAATTTTAAAAAGAGACTCTATGCAACTCATATTCCCTCAAAATCTCATTTGTTTCAGTTTCTCATGTCAAACATGACATCAGGGATTTCATCGTGATGTCACAAACAGATTGCAAGGGAGAGAGGAACAGCACAAAGACAGACAGCTGTTTGAAAAAAAAATCTCTAGTTGATGCCAATTGCTTAGAACAATGACAAGATAAAGAGGCCTTGAAGGGCCAGACTGCAGACAAATAAATCTTCAAGGAATAGACAGGACATCTGTGTTTTGAAATTTTGTTATTTCCTTGGATGATCTATGTTGCACGGTACTTAGAGCACCCTGGTTTAGTAGCTTATGCTTTTCAAATACCGCTCGAGTGCGAGCACCTTGGATTCATCTAGTCTGCTGCCTTGGTCTATAACAGGCATGGAGATGAAGAGTCTCGACAAGTCGCACAGGGAGGATGCGGGTAGAAGCCTGCTCTCCTTGGGTTTCATTTCAGGGCGTACTTCTGATGAAGCCTGGGTTGTTTTTAAGAACCTCTCTTTAGAACCAGGAAGAGATTCATTCATTAGTCTGCAGATCTCAGTCCCAGACTCTGCCCTCCAGACACCGCTGGAGGCATTTCATCCAAACAACCTGCATTATCTAAACATTATGCATTAAAATGGGTATGAAGCCTAGCAAGGGTAAATAGAAAATTCTGAATACATTCTCATGGAAACTGATTTTTAAAATCTTTTCCATGTCCCTAGCACAAAAGAGGTGTGAATTACCTTGCTCTGTTCCAAAAAAAAAAAAAAAAACCCATCAGAGGAGAGAGCTGAAGAGAGCTGCTTAAAAACGTCATATTAAATGAAATTGCTCTGTGACAATTAGGATAGGACAATAACAGCATGAACCAGAGGCATTAATCATTCTGCATTAGTGTTAGGCCTCATGGCCGGGGTCACTCTTGAGAACGCTTTCTTTAAGAAAGGAATTTGGATTAAAACAACATCAAATCCAAGGAGAATCTACACTGTAAAGGAGTCTCAATTCAACTTAGCTTTATGCTATTTTCACTCCGGAAGCAAGTTAGGCAAAATAAAGGCTATTTTAGCTCTGAAGAATGCCTGTGCAAGGGTTTAACAATTTAACTAACACACTTGAAATTCACACTTCAGTAATGTTTGGCCTTTCTGAATGCCTCCATTACAGGCACACCTCTCTCACTTGAAACAAGCCTCTCATTCCAACCTCAGCAATAACAGTGACTCATTTGACAGGAGACATCAACTCTCGTCCTGGAATTATAATCTGTAAAGCAAGATCTGCCTGATGGTCATGATGCAACACATAGCATGCTATTAACATTGAAATTACAGAGGAAACACCAACACTTCCCATGAAGTAGCTGCAAGGAGCACTACACCAGGGACAGTGATGCCTAAAGCCAGGGCAACACCAGCAGTAGCTGCATACATCCTCATGCAAGGACCATGAGAGGGTTTTCCATTCCTAGAGTACATGCAGGACTTGCTCAGCTGACCTGGGCAATGTTTGCTTGAGAAGCTAGGCGGATCATGATGTCCAGTTTCTCCAGTTTGACATAGATGGGGTCATTGTATTTCACAAAGAAAACCTTGATTTCCTGCTTCAGGATTTCAGGCCTGGAGGGAACATAACGTTGTTTCATTCAAGACTGGTAAAAACAACGGGCTCTATCCTAACCAAAGGTATCTTTTGTTTAGAAGTCTATCCAAACATTCCCTGAGAAATAGAATAGTGTCACTTTGTGTCCAGGACATGCAAAGAAACATATGAGAACAACAATTTGAAGAAAGTTAGAAAGGCTGGAGAAAAAGATTGCTTAATACAAACAAGTGTCTTTAACTGTGACTCCATCTCTACTTCTTCCACTTGAACTGCTGAGCTAACCACTGCGGGCGGGCAGTGGATGTCAGTGTTTTCAGTGAAAGAGTAACATCCTCATCTCCACGTAACACCCACCTACAAACTCATTTTCTGCTTTCACTTGTAAGATGCCAGCGCACAGTAACTCTGCCCTGAATACTATCACAAACTACTATCCAACCTATCCCACCGCTCCAGCAAGGAAAAACAGTATTTAAAACATGCACGTCAGAGTAAACTGGTGAAAAAAACAACCCACTGTACATCAGTATGTCACCAGCCGGGTGGTTCTATGCTGAAGAGAATAGCATAGACACTTTGAGTTTCTGCAGGTCACTATGAACTGTAGAGTTACACCCTCCTTCCTATTTGTAATCTGATGTATAGTCTAATGAGAGGGCAGTTCTTACTGCTCTTAAAAAGGCAGTGAAGAGGGAGGCAGGTAAAGAAATACTGTATGATACTGGTACACAAGTATGCTGTAAAGAAAATTAATTCAGGCTACCAGAGTCATGAGACTCTTTAATCTGTCCCTCAAGAGGTCTGACCCAGGATTAAACAAAGTGCTGTGCATGTGGAAATATCTGAAGGTCTGAGATAACAAGATGCCCTTTGACAACCCAGGAATAATGTCCCTGCGAGGCTTTACCTTTTCTGCACAATCAAGTTGATGTTCCTCAGGGCAACATACTGAACTTCAGGCTCTCCAGACAGCAGGGTCACCAATGGAGGGGCAAGTTTCTTCAGCAGCATGTTGTAATAGTCAGAGTCCTTGGGAAGAAGTTCCAGGAACTTCATCAAGACCTTCACCGCTGACAACACCACTGCCGAGTTGGCATGAGACAGCCGAGGGGTCACCCGTTCACAAATACTGGAGACAGAGGAGTAAGAAAGGGTTCATATTATTTTAGAATGTCAAATATTTCGGATCTTACCTGAATTTAGGAGATTTAGCCGAAAACAGCTTCCTCAGACCCTTCTTTGATTTGGTTTTGTTCACAAAGAACAGGCAAAGTCCTGCTTTCCTGAACACAGCAGGAAGCAAAGAAGAACGACCTCTCTCACAGCTTCAAGTTTCTCTCCTAGCTCTCAGTATTACAGTCCCAACGAATGCTCAGTTACTAGCTTTTTCTGCCTTTGCCTGGTGGTATTCTCTATTTCTGTGATCTCGTCTGTCACTTACAAACACAACTTTAACAAAACAGTTACCAGAAAAACACCTTATCCCCCATATAATAATTCAGAGGTGATACACGCTTCTGGCTTGCTTGGGGAGTTACTGCCATTTCAATCATTTGTTTCTGCAAAAAAAGGTTTCTGTTACTCTGAAGATATAGGGGAAGAGTGACCTAAATACCCTCCCGACTCTCAGCTTCACCGCTTGCCTTAGTGGATCCTATAATCAACAGCATCCTAAACAACCCATCCCAAGTAGAAAGGAAGTTTGGGTTCATATGGTCTTTCTTACAGCATCTGTCAAGTTTCTTCCCACCCCCTCCTGCATATTGCTAACCCAGAACAATCTTACTCCCATCTGTGCCTCGTAAAGTTTCTTTCCCTGAAAGATTTGCTTTCAGCCATCCTGGAAGGGAAGCAGCATAGCTAAGTGAAGAGCACAGGAGTCTAGAAGTCAAAACCGGGGGCAGTCCCCAGCTGCTTCTGCTCAAGGTCACCTCGTGTGCCAAAGCTGCTTCATCTCTCCATGCCTCAGTTTCTCCAGGCACAGGGGTAATGACACCAGCCTTGCTGTAAAGGAGAACACCACATACAACTACGCACTGCCATTCTCCTATCTGAAATAAGGCAGGCTCCGAGAGTCAAACTCCACACAAAGGGGTGAAAGCAGATGCTGCCCATCCAGTTTTATACACCACTCTTCAGAGGAATTACAGATGAGGAACTGGGACACACTCACAGTAGTTCAAACCAGTGGTACCCTTCTGACAAAGCTAGGATAATACTGGCCTGACACCCTGGAGATCTCTGCAGGTTTCTAGCACTCATTAATAGCTGTTTCTGGCACAGAAACAGAGCGTGAGGGGAAAGGAGGTGGGGGGAAAAAAAGAAAAAAAAAATCAGCAAGGCTACTGGCAGGCTTTTTAAAAAAAAGCAGATTATCTGTTGTACCTCAAAAAGAGTCTCACTGAAGAAATCCACCAAATCCAAAAAGGCCTGCCCAGGATTTTGCATGTAGGCTTGTGCCTCTTCCTTCCCCTCCACCCCTCTTATCTGCATGAAGTATATCAAGTCTGAGAATTCCTCTGTTCCAAGTAATTTTCCTTGATGGTTCCTTGTTCTCCTGTGTACAGAATCTGACTTTTTGTGATTCTGGACACAGATGAGGAGGAGGCTTGAAGCGCATGAATTAACACCCCACTACCTAAACCCTAAGGTCTTTGTATTTAAGTTTAGTCATTGCAGCTAAAGGTAAGAAGCTTTATTCACAAGGGTGAATTTGGAGTGATAAGAAAAATAATTTCTTGCCTTTATTTTCAGTTCTATCGTATCACAGAATAGATTTTAGTTGGAAAAAAATATTCAGTCTCAGACCTGCAGTACTTTGGACTAAAGCTATAAGAGCTTCTTGCCTCTCAAAGTAGCAAAACCAGAGCTGAAAGCTGTGCTCTAAAACAGGAAATCCTCCAAAGAGTGCTTCCAGATGGCTCAACCATTGTTACAGCTTTGGTCTTGGGCTGGTCCCCTCTTAGTAGTGCCAGTTCCCTTAAACACTAGCCTTTTAAATGGCAAAAAGTAAAAAAAAAAAGCTAACAATAAACAGAGAAAGTGGTTCTGCATATAGAACAGGCAGGTTTCCAGCATCAGCCCAAACAACCAAAACCTGCCTCCCTTTCAAACCTCCTGAAGCCTTACTTGTGCTGTTGCATACCTGAACAGACCCCTGTTATTACAAGCCCTTTTCAGAACTGCAAGTGCCCTGCTACTGAATAACCTTAAGTGGCCCATGCAAAGAGGAGGAACAACCATACCTCTGAGCTTCACGATCATCCTTGGGGTTGTAGTTGGACAGACAGTCCAGGATGAAGATCTGGCCCCACTCTGTGCACTCATTTAAAGCTGTCAGCAGCTTGTTAATGTTCTGAGGGTTCAAATCCAGCAGGTTGCTGTTGGGATGCGACTCACTGATTTCCGACAAGGCAGCCACAGCGTTCGCTACCACCTGGGAGAAGAGACAAGAAGATGCGTTCTTTGCTAGCATGCCATCAGTGGCTTGGCAGGGGTTAACTTGGGCTTAGCGTGGGCTACACATGGGAAACAAATATGGAGATCCTGGTGTGTGCTACCAGCTGCTCAGCAGCAGCCACCATGTCAGTCATCTGAGTGTGCAGGGACCCAGCACCACCTCACAACCAACCTGGAGAGCCCAAAGCCTGACTGTAACCTTGCTCTTTGGCAAAATTTGAAGAGTCTCTTGGGGAGGAAATGAAAGAATAGCAGCACAGCAGGAGGGGGCTGCCAACATACACAGGAAACATGAAAAGCCAGCATGGGTGCAAAGAGGATTCTGCTAGAGGAATTACAGCTTGAAAGTATTTTTGTTGAAGATAAACAAAAGTTTAAGTTGCCTCTGGAGAGAATGGGGACCAGGACCTCACAAGAGACTTTCCCGTGGAGGGAGCCAGAGATAGCATCAGAGAGTGTACACATGGAAGAAGAACATCTTGTCTCCCTGCAGCCTCCAGACTTCCACCTTGGCTTGCTTCAAGTAGGCACCATCTCCCTCCATTTCCAGGAGACGCTCAATTGTTATAGTCAAGGTCTCAAAACCTCTAGTTGCCCTACTCATTCAGGAATGGCTGCCTCTTGCTTAATTTCCCCTTGGCAGTCCTGTGGCACACTTCTTAACGCGATCGAGAAACGAGAACTGTCCCTCGGTAAGAGGAGATGTCATGTGCCAGGCAGCCTTCAGCTCTGTAGCAATTCTGTCAGGTCACCCAGTTTGAAGGCAAACACACACTTCCCCTAAACTGGACAACTCCTACTATATTTTTTAATAACACCCATTTCAACTCCAAAGTCTCCACAGCATCCATTTGTCTGCCTTACGGACTGCCCTTAAAGCAAGCCCTCCAGCACAACTCATCACTGAAAATATTCTTGCTACATTTAAGGTTATATAAGGTCTTCTCTTTTCTAAGCACGGGTGAAAGGAAGCAGAGGGGAGGTCCAGGGTCCAGCTTGACAAGAGCAAGAAGTGGGATTGCAACTCAGATTTCTAATTCTTAGTTCCATACTCAGGT
>NW_010549711.1:62060-83185 GCF_000687285.1 Phaethon lepturus
TGCGAAGATTTTTAAAATACAAGAGTTGCAGAATATGTAGACAAAAATATAAAATTTGCAGACAAAAGTCTTTTACTTTTTTAACTAACTGGAAAAGGGGTTTAAGCCCGACTTTGACACACAAAACTGATATACCTTATGAAAAGCCATTTTCAGGATATTTTACAATGCACATCGTGTCCAGCCCGACTCACAATTCATACCTGCTAAAATGACGATTTATAGCATTATTTTCTTTGGGATTAAAGCAAAGAAGCATCTTATCTAAAATCACCTGATTCTTTGGATGACTAAAGAAGCTTCTGATGCAGTACACTGAAAACAAAAACAGCGCGACCAGAAAATTCTCTGCGTTGTTCCCATCACTGCTTGTCATTAAACCAATATATTCCAAAGTCACTGCACAAACACAGTAATGTTGATTGTTTTGCATTTCACACCTAGAGGTCAGAGATAGGAATTTGATCCAAGATTTTGTGAATTTCATTAGCTGAATGAGCCTTCTGTCACCAAAATCATTAGCAATCAGAAGTGCTGTTGTCTTGTACTGTTTTAATGAGTAACTTATTAAGATATGCTGCTCATTCTTCCCATTATTTAGTTTTTCTAATTCCTGAATGGTTAATGTGACACAGCATAAAACTGAATTATAAGATAGTTTTAATTTCATTATATTTTGGAAGTTTACAAGTGAAGACAAATCATAAAAGCAACTGAAAAGTTCAAAACCATTATGAAGAAGCACTTACAAAATGAAACGAAGATGACTTTGGAAAAAAATCTGAAGTAATTAAAAGGTGGCAGAGCGAAAGCATCACAGAAAGGTACATGTCAGTTGTGCTACGGAACAGGGCTGAGCTTTGGCAAATGCACTCATGCTGCCGGGCACTACCTTCATTGCAGTAATTGGGCCACGTGGATATCCTAAACCCTGGGGCAAGTACAAGTCAAGGCAGCTACGCTTATGTTTCCTTCCTTGCAGAGTAAGCGAAGCCTGTCACCGAATTTGCCACAAGCAAAGGATGCACGTTAATGCTGTTACCATGGGCTGCCTGGTACACAGTAGCTCCAACCCAGAGACTGAGAGCGAGGTCTGGCTTTTAGAATCTTTTAGGGAACTGGCACGGCAGCATAAATGCAAGTGTCCAAATCAAAGCTGAGGATGGGACACCACATGGCAACCCACTAGACATCAAATTTCCTTTAAAAGCCTCCATGAGAAAGTGTCAGATGCTGAGATACACTTAGGAGCACGGGCTGTGGTCTCCTTGGGTGTTACAAAAAAAAGGACTGAAGGGGCTGTGAAACACTTGGTGGCAGCTCAGCTCTGCCAGGCGGGCTGGGATCTACAATCTCATAGTCCACCGGTACAGCTGCTCCTCACCTTCTACCTTAGCAGAGCAGTGCTGCTGTCAACTTAGTGACAAGAAAATAAATGAAGCAAAAGGGGATAAGGGAAGGGACGGGAACTATCTTCAAACTTTAAGCAACATTTATTAAAAAAAAAAAGTACTTTCTGGCGATTCACACTGAACATATTGATATGTTATGGTATGCCAACAAAAATAATTAGCATCTTCAAGGCTCTTTACACAGCCACAGCACAGTTGAAATGAAAACAGATTTCAGGAACCAGTCCAACATAAACACTGGTTCAAGTATGCACGCTCACCTCTCTTCATTGGCACTGCCATTGGCTTCATTATGAGGCAGGAACATAGAGCAATAGAAGCTGGCACTGCATGGTTTCATTCCAGTACACGACTCCTACTTTGCTGACAGCTGTCACTAAGCAATGGCTCAGGCAACACGTAAACAAAGATTGAACCTCTGTCCATACTTTGGGATACTAACAGTTATCACTTGGGTATGGAAAAAAATCCATTAAGAACCAGTCAACACCAATTCATGTATTACATCACCTGGTAACTTAGTATATACTTTGGCAGTCACATAAATATCATTGGAAATATTTAGAAAGATGTTTTGGCCAAAGAAAATCTACAACATCAAAGCTGAACCTTATGTCTTCAACTCAGTTGATACTTCTTCCTGAACAGAACAACACAAGGTAGTGAAGTCCAACTGCACTGACAGCAAGTGCAAGGTACAAAGTCATAAAGCAAGCTATGTAACAGGTTGTTGGGTGTTTTGGTTTTTTTTATCTTGAAAATAAATAGCAGTGATTACGTACTACTGAGGGACATATTAGAAGTAAAGCTAAAGTTTTACAAGTGGTACAGTACAAAGTCCTCCACGGAACTGAAGAAGTTTCACAGCCAATTCCACTCCTTGGCTGAGGAAGAAAAAGCCATAAGCTTCTTTAGCAAACAAAGTATTCTCTCCTTTTCAAAACATGCAACAAGTTCATTTGGATGAAAAACCAACAGGGAGTTGGCTAACTTATTTCACAGATTGGAAGAAAGAGACTAAAAGGAAAAGAAACTAACAACTAGTATAGTCTTTAGTTCTCAAAAATAATGAAAAAAACCCCGAGGTCAACCCACTAGCCAATGATACGTGAGCCAGAACAACAGTGAACAGGAAAAGCTTTTAAAGGCTTACACTTGTAAGTTAACTCAGTGGCAAAATGCCTCACTCGCCTTACAATTAAGAATACAGCCTTTAAGCTGTATTTTAAGCTAACAGCTACCAACCAATGAGAATCAGCCTAAAAAAAAACACCTAGAAAGTACAAACGCAGAGGAGACTGAATGTTTAATAATAATAATAGGTCCCTGGCTTGCTGATTTAAATCAGTTCACCCTGGGTACACTTCAACATTGTTCAAATGAAGTCACAACAACATCCCATTAGAACATAGTTGAGCCAAATGACAATAAATCTGCTTTTTGGCTGGAATTTCCCAATGAATTTAGACTCACTGACAAGTGTCATTGGGATGACGATAACTAAATCTCACAGACTCTTATTAAAAAAAACCCACCACAACCTGCACTTAAAACTACATTACAGATTTAACAAGAACCTTTTAAACCCACCTACAGACAAACCCCCTCTGCAGCCAGAGAGATCAGATCTGACCTCACGGAGAGCTGCAGAAGTAGGAACACTGATTTGCCAGTTATTCCTTCTGGCAGCTCAAACCTTTAGCTGAGGGAAAATGGTATAAAATACATTAACAAGGAGGAAAGGGGGTGGGTGAAAACCCGAGTGTCTGCCTATCAGCCCACACGGAAAAGCTTTGTAGGGGGTGGGGGGACAGGAGGGAAGCTAGGCAGATCTAGAACGCCAAACAGTCAAAGCAATCAGACTATTTTGCTAGCATCCCAGGCTAATTGGAAATTAAACCAAGTGTGTAATGGAGTTAATGAAATACAGCATTCTGCTGCTTAAAACAGGAACCTCCAGCTCACCATCCCATTAAAATTAGGGGAAAAAGAAGAAAAGGAGGAAAAATTAAGAGGCTCTGAAAAGGTGCTTAGTGAAAGGCAGTCTTCCCCACATAGCTGGAGTCGCCTACCCTCAGGAGAACCAGGCACCACGTGATGTTTTTGAGAATGGAGAGGTGCTGACATTTTCAAAGAGCACACTGAGCTTGCATGGTACGTTCGTGTCATTAAGCACAGACTCCCAGATGGGATATTAGGAGCATCCGCATGGATGCCTATGTCATGGGGCCGCTCGTTTTCATGGCCACAGGTGATGCTGTCTGCCTGAAAGGTCCCTAACAACACAGACAAGCTCTCTCTCCAGACTACATGACCCCTACTTCTGTTCATGTTAATTATACCTTTCATCTACAAGCCCTCCTTTACTTTGCTTCCCTAGAAATGGTCTGTGAACTATTAAAATGGCCCAAGCAGGCAAGTTAGAGAGTCTGTACAAACCTCTCACACCGTTAATGCACGTAAGGTGTCTGACTTTAAATTAAAACTCTGGGAGACGAACACATCTCCAGCCTGTGTATAGTCTTGGAAAGCAACAGCTCACCTGTTCAGCCTTAATTGTGACAGATTTCCAGGGCTCTGGGTAAGTCATTAATCCTCCACTAATTCCGTCGCAGGAGGCTGTACTTTAGCGCCTAAAAGTCTGGAACCGCACTGCTGGATATGTGATCAGTTCCTGACCATGACCCCAAAATTGCCTGGGTGGAGAAGACCTCCTGCTTGCTTTTTGCAAGTGGGATGAATTTTTCTGGAGGTGGCAATGAAAGGGAAGCGAAAGTGTTATGCTTCCCACGGTATGCTTGCCCTAACTGGTTTTTGTACTTGCCTGCACCTACCATGCACTGCAAAAAAATGCCACTTTGTGGCAGACTAAAACACTGCTCCTGCTCTCATGTCCTTACAAAATCAGAATGTGTTAGTTGTAAGACAGGAAACCATACTTCCCCTGACAGGTGAACCTCTTGTGGTAGGTGGGCAAGAAGCTGTTCAAGGATAGCTCCAACACAAGGGGTTTCTCCTTGGTACAGCTGAGCTACTCGGTGCAGGAAACCAAGCTCTACAAGAAAGCCACCGAGGGCCTGGAACCTCTATGATTCTTCCAGAAAGCACTGTGGTCTGAGCCCAGCCTGGATCAGGCACCTATCACACACCAGGAAGGTTTCTTTTGCAGGTTTTTTTTGTAAGGGCCTTTGCAATTTTCCTTGCAGAGGTTCTTACTGGCACCATCCAGTGGCAAATGGCTGCCTCTGATCCAAGCAGCTATTTAGAAGAAAGGCATCAGCTAAGCATCAACAAAAACCTTATGTAGCCCTGAAAAGAGGGGTGCAGAGTTACAAAACGTCATAGCCACAGTATTTTGTGTCAAATGGTGCTTGTCAATAGCTAGAAGTGTCTGTTCCAATTGAAAATGTAACATCTAGACAGATGTCAACAAAATTCCGCAGCACTCTGATTGATATTATAGATCCTGGAACGATCTGCTCTGCAAGATTAACGCTTTGGAAACTAGACACATGCTGGTAGCAGTAATTGGAATATGACAGGTCTCTGATGGATGAATTTGTCAATTAAGCATTATAAAGGAGGGGTCTGGGAGGACAGAGTCTGTGGAGTCATGGAAATTCATGCATTATCATATAAAGTTGTTGTATCTCTCTGCTAGACTGTTAGTATTCAAAAGGTAGGGAAAAGCATGGGTTCTATCGAAAGAGCTCAAGACCAACATCCCTCATCCACAAGCCCACCAAAATCAACCAAACAAAACTATCAGGTCCCACATACAGGCTAGAAATCCCCTCAGACCTGTTTAGGATGACAACCTGGAGAAAAACTAGCTACTCCATAAGTCAGACTCCAGCCTTCCACTGGAGAAGCAGCTGCAGGAGCTCAGCCCGAAGCCTAAACTGGATTTCCACAGGCAGAGCACGTGGGGTCAGAGTGGCTAACCAGAAGCCGTGCCAATGATTACAGATGGCAGCTCTACCTTCTCCCCCAGTTTAAATCTTTGCGGTTCCGACTGCTGCAACAGCTGTGAAAAGTCCAAGGCTCCCCACGAGGAACACATGCTTTCCTGCACCCATGAAGAAGGTGATGTTCCACTCACTGCTGTAGAAGAGAAGTCCCACGTCCCAGACTGCCTCCCACAACATCCTTTTGGGACTCAGAGGACCATCAACAGTTTCCCACTAAGTGGCTCATTTCTCAGCTTTATTACACAAACAGAGAGGGGTAAAATTCCTGCAAAGTATGCAGTGGAGGACGGCCCAGGAGGCAAAAGCTCTTCTGTTTCTAAACAGCCTCATTCCTCAGGACACAATCTCAGAAAAGACAAACAGCTTGCCAGCTAGTAGGAAAAAGAACAAAAAGACGACCTTCCTCCATAAGGTCATCCAAGAAGCCCAAACATACACCCCTGGAGTTCGGGCTGGCAGAGAAGGAACCTACATGGCTTGCAGTCGCAGCAGCACAGACAAGAAAGTACCGTGATCTATAGCAATAGGTTTTTAGTCTAGTCTGTGAACTATAGAAACTCAATACTGCTAGAAGGAATTCTGATCAGCTCAAGATGGACCTCGCCACCTCTAGCTGTCAGAGCTCAATAAACTCCCTTCTTACTGCAGGTTATTAAATGCAAAAGGCAAAAAAACCCCAGGCACAACAAAAGAGTTTAAATATGTTCCACACACTCGGTGTATTTACTAATTAGCTTGTTATGTGATCTCAGTTTACTCTGTATTGATTCACAATGTTTCTCCCAATAAACTGTGATGTGTAGATGGTGTAAAACATGACGTATTGGGCAGCACATAAGCGCTATGTCTATACAGCCCACAAAAACACAAGAACAGAACAGCCACACCTGCGAAAGCTTTGATCCAGCGCATCACAATGAACAAGCAGAATCTGAGGAAGAAGAAATGCTATGCAAAGGAATTAAAAACCCAACAGCACCTAGAAAAGAACTGGGAGAAGGTGACATCAACCTAACGTAAGCCATGTGGATATCAGGTAGTTTGACAAGAAAATTATTCCATGGGTTAAAGTTACCCCAGAAGGTTGAGGATTGAAAACATCTGGAGAGAGAAAAGTTGTTCCATTCAAATATTAAAAGACCATTAAGGTTTACGAGTGATGTCCTCTTATGTTTTTCTGGCAATATTTACATTCCCAAAGAAAACCAAGAAGTGCAGTGATAAAAGCCAGGAGGGGACTAGTTACAAAACAAGGTGTCCGAGGGGAAAAGCTTTGGTTCCGCTTTAAACTGCCGCCATCTCGTGGTCTTGCTCTGCATCACCAGGGCTCAGCACTTGCAATGCTCCAACAACGAGCAGCCATTAGGTCTGATCCACAAACGTCAGGAGGAGACGGAGTAAGGAAAAAGAAAAAAGTTCCTCCAAGACTTCAGAGAGCCTCCGGCCACCAGCTGGTGTGTAACGGACCCACCTCTCTCACCCTGCTATTATCTAGTGCTGGATGTCAACGGCGTTCTGCAGTAATCGGCCAGCCCACGTACAAGCAGCCGTACACAAAAATCCTGGGATGTTATACTGGAAATGTATTTTGTTAGAACATGAGGATTACAGGAGGATGTGCTTTCTGAGCTGCGCTGCACCAAAGTCCCCAGCAAGAAAGGCCCTTAGGACTGGATAATCCGGCAGCACACCAGCCGCCTGAAGCAGCCAGGCCCTTGCTTTATATTCATCCAGGCCTGGTTCTGCTGAGCTTTACATGAGGAAATACTGAGCAAAAAAGGCGGACGGCTTTGCCTTAAGACAGCTCTGGGAAGAAACAAGGGCTCCTCTACAGAGGGAAACTCGTCGGCAGGATCCCAAGTGACGAAGGGCAGCCACAAGCACTTCAGGCCCATCTGTAAAATGAGATTAAAGACTCCATCCACAATCAAACTTCTGCAGTGTAAGCACCCAGTAACTGAACCATGCCCTTGTGTGCATTATTGGACCATTCCCTGCACAAGGTAAAACATCTCAGATAACTTAACTGACATGCAATAAGCCACCAACCCATCTGGTAACTTGTAATATTGATATGGATATATATAAAACAAGTTTTAATTAATTCGTCCAGGAGAAACTGCAAAGCTGCCAGAGATTCTTCAGAAAAAGCTAATGAACTACCAGACCCAGGCATCAGTCCTTTATCACAGCTACAGCCAGCTCATCTGGAAGGATGCAATCCTACACCTTTTCAAAAGATCACTGTATTTGAACAAGGGCCAGATCCTGACGACAAAAAGCCCAGGTAAGGAGAAAAGCACCTTGGCTGTGAACCTACAGCACCTCAGCAGGACTTCATAGCAATGCCTTGAACATCCTCAATCTCTGTTTGCACAATTCTATAGTAATAAACTATTAGTCCAAAAAAACCCCAAACATCCAACCACAAAACCCAAAAAACCCCAAAATGTTTCTGATAAGGTCACCTCCAACTTAGACATCTTTATCATGAGGGTGATTTGAGCTGATAGAAACATGCACCCTGATCCCTGCACAATTACAAGGCAATTAGCAAGCCACAAATTGAGTTGTTACTCTACCCAGATAGTATGGTTAGTGCTTACTCATGTGCTAGAGGCGATCAATTACAAAACCATAGTAAAACCCTTCTCAAAGACTATTTGTCAACAGGAGTGTTTTAGCTCCTGCTCAAAATCCACATTTCTTAGATGAAAGAATAAGTGCAGATTTCCCATCCCCCAAAAGTTCTGCTTTATTAAGTGTCTAATGTCTATTTCCACAAGTCATCAAAAGAAGAGAAACATCTCTAATAATATAAATATGAATGAGTTTAGATAACAAGTTGCAATGTCTGAGTTGCACCATTTACAGATGAAGAGGCCATAAGGCTGGATCCATCTGTACCATTCTTTTCAGTAATCTTTCTTTTGATACCCAATACAGACACATACATTTTACTTAAAAAGAGCTTCCAGGCAGGGCTGCATTCCACCATGGATAAATACCTTAGTAAGTATCAACCTGCACACAAATATAACTTCTCTGGCAAACACAACTCCTGGTCACCAGGAACCCCCACTAGAGTTTCACATGGAGAAAGCAGCAATGAGCTGGATGGTTTGACTAGGAAGCTGAACCTTAATTAAGGGTGGATAGATCCCGTACTTTTGGGGGAATGACTGTGCCACAAAGGCATGAGTTTCAAAGGGGACCAAAGCGACAAGCTTAACTAGAAAGAATGTCTGTATCTACTAAAAATTGTTACCTGATTAAATATTGTATTAAGTCAGCAGCCGTAAGAGCCCCAAACCTCATAAAAATCTCTCGCCATGCACCCTTAAAAAGCAAGAATATAATGCCTCATCTACAGTAAATCTGGGACACCAGTACGCTGACCACCAGTCACATGATTCTCTCAAAGTCTGCAGATCTGAAAACACACCACAGGCCTCTCCTCTTCATCACTATCACTCCTACAAATTGCATTCTCCTGCTGTGAATCCTCAGCTTCGGGAAGAGCAGGTGAGTACGACACGAGGCAGGTACTGTGATCCTGCACAGTTTCAGTAGCTGTAGAGCTGCAATCAATTGCAGTAGCTGTAAAGGTTTTGCTGTTCTAGCCCATCCTCATTACCACCAAGAAGCTCATTAGTTGTACTGATGTTTTATTATGAATCCCTATGCTATTTTTGGTGGTGTATTTAGCAAATGGATCATACACTGCCCTTTGGTATTTCTCCTCTTCTGTCCATTCATTTAAGTCAGTATTAAGTTAATGTGCTTTTGAAATAGATATCGGTGCTCTTGTAACAGCCAATGGTTCATTTACCAAAACAGCTAGTTCCATAGAGATCAATGAGCAGAAAGGGCACGCAAAACCTTATTAATTTCTCCTGAAGTACCATATCTTTTCAGCCTGAGCTCCTCAACTCATATCCATGTGGCTGTAATAAGCAGAAGAAAATTAAAGAGTTGGAACCAAGGCTAGGAGAAGAGTAGGTTATATCCCTTTCCACAGCACACTCCATTGCTGCCTGTGAGCTAGTGAATGCCAGGGGCAAGCACTTAAGTGGAACTAAAGCAGCCCAATGAAGTGTTTTCAGAGGCTGCAAGGCATAACCTCAACATTAAATCTAAAAAAGCAAGCGTTCCCCTATATGCCTCAAAACTGCCTAGATAGAGAGAGCATCTTCAAGTAGTTATCAATATTCATGAAGAAACCTGGTGTAAAAAAATAATAATCAGGGAGGCATACAAAAAGAGCTGCTTGTAAAAGAACCAGGTATCAGGGGCAACAGGTGCCTGTATCTTCTGACAGGCACCACTGCTCAGACTTGTGCCTGCAAAAGCCAGAGACCCTTAGTTTTACTGTCTCTAGATAGCTGAAAGAAAAGCAATCAGCAGCCTTCACCCTCCCACTAAGGGGAGACGGTACCTTACCACCTGCACTTGACTTATTCAAACCTGCCCAAAGACAGCTATAACAGGACAGCAATTTGCTTTATGCGGTTTGATTCATGCACCATAGAAAGAGCTGTTAGACCTGCCCTAACAATGTGAAATTATGACTTTAAGCAGAGTCAAATCAGATCTTTGCTCTAGAAGAGCTAAAAAAACAACCCCAGCAATCACATCCTTAAACTTTGCGTTAAACCAAGCTGCAGAAGTTTTCTTCCCTGCTGGGAGTTACGATGATCGATACGCTCACTGGGTTCTGGTAGATCACAGGAAAAAACATTGAATGAAAGGACTATGCAGTGGGGCACTTCAATCTATTGGGCACCATCTTTTAGTTACAAAATAATAGTGGAAGTTGCCTGGCATGGAAATGGACCGTTCATCAACCGTGATGAAATACTGATTTAGTAGGTAATTTACTCCTGTGAAATTCTTGGTCTTGATCTCCACCTCTACTCTGACGACTCATTTAACTTTATTAAAAACATAAGCATTGATTTTCTCCACTCATTACAGGCCAGTGGATTTATCTGCATTGCATTAGTGAATGAATTTATCCAACCTCTTACTCCAAGACGAGCCAGAGCCTGCAGGAAAGCAACAGGTACAAGCTGACACCAAGGTGGCAGCATCAACTATTTCTTGCTCTTCCAACTCATCTGACCAGAAAGGTAAACTTTCACTGTAGCACCCAAGACAGGCAAAACAGACAAAAGCCCAAACAGATCTAAGAATAGAAGGCAATTCCTATTTTCTGAGGCAACAAGTGTTCTCTAACCAATGCATTCATCACAGTGCGCAGTTGCAATTAAAAAGCCTTCACATTTCTGATTATCTGCCCATTACAAACTCAGGCAATGCAGTGGAAGGCCATATACATTACCATGGGATTGGAGTCTGCAATCAGGTCACGTAGGGAATCCAGAAATCCTTGGTCCTCCACCATTTGAGCATTGATGTCATGCAGCTTCGCCACGCAAACAGCTGCAGTCTTTCGTACGTAAGGGTCTTCATCCTTCAGACACTTGCGAAGAGGCTCACACAAATACTCTGTGATCTTGTCCACCCTGATGCATCCCATTGTACGGACGGCCAGAGCACGGATGAGAGGGTTTGGGTCTTCACAGTCCTGCAAGGGGACAGAATATACGGTAAGTGATTATCTGCATCACTAGCCACTGATATGTTCCCTGAAGCCAGAATCAGCCTGTTCTTATTTCAAACAAAAGTCATTCTCTCTGATTACATGCCAAAAAAGGCAATTATTTCAGATTAAGGATAAAAAGGTGGAACTTACTCGTTCATAGAAACATTCTACACCATCTCAAGATGTTTTCAGACCATGATAGCTTACAAAATTGTGATCTCAGTGTCCCTTGCTTCTCCCATAATCTTAGCAGCTACAGCTAAGCTAGAGAGGCAGCTCTCACCACCCAAAAGCTAACCACAGGCAACTTTCAGACAAAATAAAATACTGGCTTCCAGCCTTACTGCTTTAAAGGAGCAAGAGAATATAGTAATTTAATAGTAAGACCAGTTGTTCTCGGGGTACCCAGTCCCCTAAGCTGGAAGACAGGGATGGGGAGCAGAATGAAGCCCCCATAATCCATGGGGAAACAATTAGCAACTTGCTACACCACTTAGACATACACAAGTCCATGGGGCCAGATGGTATCCACCCAAGGGTACTGCGGCAGCTGGCAGAAGTGCTCACCAAGCCACTTTCCATTATTTATCAGCAGTCCTGGCTAACTGGGGAGGTCCCAGTTGACAGGAAGTTCGCAGATGTGATGTCCATCTACAAGAAGGGCTGGAAGGAGGATCCAGGGAGCTACAGGCCTGTCGGCCTGACCTCAGTGCTGGAGAATTTTATGGAGCAGATCATCTTGAGTGCCATCACACGGCACGTACAGCACAACCAGGTGATCAGGCCCAGTAGCTTGTGTTTATGAAAGGCAGGGCCTGCTTGACTAACCTGATCTCCTACTATGACAAGGTCACCTGCTCAGTGGATGAAGGAAAGGCTGTGGATGTTGTCTATCTAGACTTTAGAAAAGCCTTTGACACAGTTTCCCACAGCATTTTCCTGGAGAAACTGGCTGCTCATGGCTTGGACAGGCCCACTCTTTGTGGGATAAAAAAAACTCTCTGGATGGCCAGGCCCAAAGAGTAGTGGTGAATGGGGTTCAATCCAGTTGGTGGCTGGTCACAAGTGCTGTCCCCCAGGGCTCAGTAGTGGGGCCACTTCTGTTTAACACCTTTATTGATGATCTGGATGAGGGGATCGAGGGCTCCCTCAGTAAGTTTGCAGACAACACCAAGTTGGGTGGGAGTGTTGATCCGCTGGATGGTAGGAAGGCTCTGCAGAGGGATCTGGACAGGCCGAATCGATGAGCCAAGTCCAACTGTATGAAGTTCAAGAAGGCTCAGTGCCGGGTCCTGCACTGGGGTCACAACAACCCCATGCAACGCTACAGGCTTGGGGAAGAGTGGCTGGAAAGCTGCCCAGCAGAAAAGGATCTGGGGGTGCTGGTCAACAGGCGGCTGAACATGAGGCAGCAGTGTGCCCAGGTGGCCAAGGCCAACAGCATCCTGGCCTGTATCAGAAATAGTGTGGCCAGCAGGAGTAGGGAAGTGATTGTGCCCCTGTACTCGGCACTGGTGAGGCTGCACCTCAAATACTGTGTTCAGTTTTGGGCCCCTCACTACAAGAAGGACACTGAGGTGCTGGAGTGTCTAAAGAACAGGAAACGAAGCTGGTGAAGAGTTTAGAGCACAAGTCTTGTAAGGAGCAGCTGAGGGAACTGGAGTTATTTAGCCTGGAGAAAAGGAGGCTCAGCACAGACCTTATCGCTCTCTACAACTACCTGAAAGGAGGTTGCAGTGAGGTAGGTGTCGGTCTCTTCTCCCAAGTAACAAGCAATGGGACAAAGAGGAAACTACCTCGAGTTGTACCAGGGGAGGTTTAGATCAGGTATTGGGAAAAATTTCTTCACCAAAAGGATTGTCACGCATTGGAACAGGCTGCCCAGGGAAGTGGTTGAGTCATCATCCCTGGAGGTATTTAAAAAAATATGTAGATGCGGTGCTTAGGGATATGTTTTAGTGGTGGACTTGGCAGTGTTAGGTTATCGGTTGGACTCGATCTTAAAGGTCTTTTCCAACCTAAACAATTCTATGATTCTATAATGGAAAACAACTAAACACAATGCAACAGTCATCAAGGCCTATTTCTTACAGGCCATCACTTCTAGACACAAGCATCCCTTAAGTCTGCAACATAGGAAGCAGTTAGCAAAGGCTAGTCTATAGGTGCTTTTCTGATGAAGGAAAAAAAAAAGGTAGAAGGGAATATAACACTTCATACTTCAAGTCTACATAATTTTCCATACACCCAATCCATCTACATCTCCAAGCAACACTCCTCCAAGATCAGCCTATAAAAGGATAGACACAGAGTAGCCTACAAAAGCATAAAGTATATTTACCTTTCACTGTTTAAATTTCCTACAGCTGAAAAAACACCTCAATGCATCACTTAAAGCATATAAGAGGCATGACATCTCTTACCAGTGCATTCAACACCTTGAACTGTGAACTGCATGTGAGGTGCTGAGCTAGTGCAGAATAGTGTCAACACTTTCTTTTTACTAACACTTGTCCCTCAACTTGCCAAAAGGGACATCAGACATTTCCTTGCACGGAAGAGCATGAAGCTGGAAAATATCATGTTTGTTTGTTAGCCCATTCTAACAGAATTACACTTTAAAGATATGACAGACAACAATATTCTTTCCAGAAAGGAAGGTAGGAACATTTTCTCTGGTCAGGAGAGCAGGCTCGCTCTCAGCCTAGGTCCTCTCAGCTCGGTGCTAGAAACTTAAAACATGATCAGACTCCCCAGTGTCTCAGATTTTATAATGCTCTAGGAGGAGTGTCAAACTTTCCCCAAGCACCGGGTTTTAATTTACATAACGTGGGACTGAAATAACATTTCCTAGATAAGGAGAGGCAACTTGACAACAGAATTAAAGGCAATACAGCAATCAGGCTGTTATTTTTCCAGTGAACCATCTTTCAGTTTCACCAGAGACCAAGGTCTTTCACACAGAGCACAGCTGAAGCATTCAAATAAGAATTAGATATCCATATGACAGAGATACTACAAAGGCTGGAAGATGAACAATATAAAATCTGTTATCCAATACCAGAAATGGGTCTTTAATGTTGATTAATAAAACAATAGAAGCAGCTATCCCTGGAGCAGGGTCTCTCATAACCACTTACGGGGCGCTTAAGTAATTTCCTCTGCAATAACTAGCAGCAGCAAGCTAGAGAGAGGACCCAGACCTGTTGGATTCAGCATGCCAACTCCTTATTTTCTGCTCCTCTAAAAGCATCCCCAACCCAGAGACTCAAATATAAAAGCAGAGATAAACAACAGCTCAGAAAGGCCTCAGACAAAGGAGACGTGGCAACAGCCACTGTGCTGAACCATTTTCTGATGAGCCATGGGAGCAAGTTACCTTCACAAAGCTGTTGACAGCCATAATGGCCATATCTGGCTGACTTTTGGCATAGTTCATCAGGTACAGGTAGACCAGCTTCTTCAACTCCAAGTTGTCAGTCTGCATGCAGTTCACAACATCAGGAAAGAGTGAGCTGGATAGACAACAGTAAGAAAAAGCAGTGAGATTATATGGTGTGCAAAGGGGGTAGTAACATTATCAAAGAAGCCAGGAAAACTAGAGTTCCACTTTAAGTACCCTGCTCTCTAATGAGAGGTCAATGTTCCTCCCAAAACTGTTTGCAATGGCTTCTGTCATAGCTTTATCATTTAAACTCTTCTAGGGCTTTAAACACTGGCCAGTTCTGGAACAGGTGAAAGCTAATGCAACTTCCTAAAAGTGTTTTAACTGGGGAGTTCACCAAACGAGAAAACTCTACTATGTCAGGCCTGGAAATGAACCCACAAGAAAAAGCTGCTTAAAAATGTTTTACTAATGCAGGAGATTTACAAAGAACCTGCCAAATCTCAGACTAGTAAACTCTAGAGCGATTAGGAGTTTAAATGCTGACAAACTTGAGTTTCACTCAAATATCAAGTGGCAATCTGTGAACAGCACAGCAGAAGAACATAGAAGTTACACAAGGATATCTGCAGCTCTCGGGTATGCTGTAGAGATTTAAGGTGAAGGGCAAGTGCTTTTGGCCAAAAAGATTATTTTTTCTTCCTTCCAGTTTATCTGTTCCTTCAGTCTTTGATGAAGTCATGATGCTAAATTTGCAACCTTGTATTAATTTCCGTGGCAACAGATCGCACTGCCTTGAATCCAGGACTACTGCAACTCAAGCAAGTTTTTCTGGTTGCCTCAAAGACAGAAAAAGATAGTGAGGACAGTGCTGCAGAAGGCAAATGCTTGTGTCCTGTAGTCACTATGAGACAAAGGTCCAGTTTAAAAACCATGCATTTTAAAATGTAGTTTAAATTTATGCTATGACAAGTAAGGCTAAGAAAACCACTTGGAATTACCTTTCTAAAAGCCAGGCTAGCAAGCAGTGAGAAAACATCATCTAAAGTGACATACAAAATGGTTGGATTCTGGATGGGTTTTTAAATAAAAAGGGCTATTGGCACCTAGCTAAACTGGCACCAAAACCAGTTGTTTCTTTTGCTCTCAGTAAGAGGAAGGAGCTTGAGAAACCTGTGACTCAAGCACAGCACAGGCAAGGACACAGCCAGCCTCACTACCCAGCCACACCAAGATGACACTCAACTGAGTCCTAGGACAACGAGGGCTGCTACAGGTGCAAGAACAGTTGCTTTTACCTGACATCCTTCCCCACAGTCATGGCTGCAATAACCTTCTTTACAGCTTCTTTCCTCTTCTCTTTCTTTTCATTATTGAGTTCAGCCTTCAGTTCAAAAATCTCTCCTGGCAGAAGATAAAACAGATTGAGTCTCTTGGGAGAAGAAAAGGGTAAGGCTTTAGGGACAGCTCAGAAGAGACTTTTTACTTTTCTGGCCTGTTGTTCCCATAAAACTGGTACAGCAGCATGTAGAAGCTGTTAGACCTCATGAAGAACACACTTCAATGACAGGCAAACTTGCAACACTCAGAGAATAATATGGGCTATACCTTGCTAATGAAAAGCACTTAAAAAGAACCATGCTGCATGTTGCAGCTCTCCCACTTCGAGAACATTAAATCACATCACTGTAGCGTCTGTTTCTCAGAGGCAACTATTATATAACCAGAATGAAAAGATATTTGGAGACATCAGATTAGTGCCTGCATGAAAAAAAAAACAAAACACCTAACTTAGCTAGGAATTTTGCCCAGACTTTTTAACTTTTGCTCATCATCGCCTGCTTCCTGTGAACGCAATAAGAAAACAGCAGACTGCAGTGTAGCCCAAATGCCGTGATACACAGTGGCAGAAACAGGAAAGCACAAATTTAGTTCAGTGGAATAAATTCCTTCCAAGCTAGAAAGACAAAGCTACTACTAACAAACACAGCTTGCCTGGATCCTGAGGTTGCTGAAGCAGCCTCTTCCACGACACTAGTTCTTCCAGATAGGACTGCATGAAAAGTCAGTTCAGGCTGGCTCACAAAAGTGGCAAAGCAAATTTGTAAAATAAAGTAACATGTGCAAAAGACAGCTTATCAGGCCTGTTCCAGACAGAGCAAGTGGTGTGAGGAGGATAACGCTTCCCACTGACAGACAGCTTCCCAAAGAAAGACAGCAAGCAATATTCTCACTGGAAGCCACAGGCAGAGAATACATGACAAATAGCAAAATATCTCTGACTTAAAATACATTCTAGCCCCTAATCTTTGATTCCTACACGCCCAAGCCACTTTGTCAGATCAGCAGCACTCATTACTGAAGAGCCTCGCACAAAAAGACTAACAGGTACTTCAACAATGAAGAGAAGTTACTGTTCCAAAGAACACAGTGCAGTGACCACTGGTCATCCCTCCTGTCTGAAAAAGGGATGCTCACATTACTCGCACTGAGATCATGCCTCAGAACACAGCTGAGCCAGCAGCAGCATGCTCACTGGAGCTCAGACAGTGCAGGCTGGCCTCTTGCAGCCATCCCAGAAAAGCCTGCCTGATGCCTTACTTACAGATAGTTGTTCCTTAGAAAGGTGTGAACAGCATTTGCTTAATTTATGAGCTCATTCTGAAGCTTAATGAAACATAAATATACCAACACTGTAGTTTTTTCACTGGCAAGCATTCATCAGAAACGTTCAGCCATTCTGAAAAAGGAGAGGTTAGTGCAAATCATTTTCCACATCTATTGGAGAAGGATGAGCAACATCAGGCTTAAACTGCAGTCTGCAACAGTGTTCTGTTTAAGAACAGGTTAGAAAATAAATCTGCCTACGACACTTTCAGCAGAACAAGCCCTGCTCTGGAACAGATGAATGAGTAAAATGTCCCCAAAGATCCTTGCCAGTCTTCCCATTTTGAAGGGCAGCAGTTTGTCGTGAGGTGAGGTGACCACCACATCTACAGTAAAGCCAAGGAAAATGTCCAACAGCGCACTGCAGCTTTGGAGGAAATGGCAATAGGAAATCCTGTTATCTTTGCAACAGCTTGATGTAGAGATACACACTTACACCTTAAATATTAGATGTCTGTCAATCAACTTAATCCTGTGATGCCCAACTGAACAACCATCCTCAGTCTTGAACTTATTAGCCCATAACTAAGTCTTTGTCTCTGCCCAGATCTGCACTCAATCCCAATGTTTTGTTCTCTGATACTTGAAAAAACAGCAATTTGTGTCATTTTCTGCATCACAAAACCATGTAATACATGAGTTTTGTCTTTTGTCACCATGTGACCTACTTTCAAAGTTTGTTCCAGGACGATTAAGACAAGAAACAGGGACAGAGCTAACAGAAAAGCACAGGTTCTCCTGCATGCAGTTAAAAAGGCTGTGTAAAAATAGCCACCCACCACCTCCAATCCACTGCACCAGCTTAGCACTAACCTTTTTTATTGGTCGTGAAGTATTTGGAGTCCGTCATGGTTCCAGTTCTTTAAAACACCTGAGAATAATAATAAAAAAAGAACAAGCAGTCAAACAGCATTTGGAGCTGGCAACACCCAGTTTGCAAGGCAGGAACTCCGACAAAGGACGGTTGGTGAGTGCGTAACATAAGGGAAGCAGCAAACGCTTTACATCCACAGACACAAGTTTCACAATCTTCATTGTGCACCTGCTGCTGATATTACTTGGCAAACCCAAGGATTTAAAGGGCTCAGATGAACAACGTTAGTGAAAACATAACAGCTGGAGGCAGACAGGCTGGGAAAGCAATGCTCAGCCCAGCTTTTTAAACTCTCAATCTGGGAAGGGAAAAGGCATTTTTTAACTCCTTCTCATCAGCAGACATGTTCTGCACCTGTCTTTCCCCTGGGTACACAATTTCGTTTTCCAAAAAAAGCACCGCACATTTAATATCTTGACTGGAAGCGAGAAGTCCATGTTTCAGACAAAGGAAACCGTCAACTCCCCCTAACGATACTTTCTTGTGTTGCATCTTGATGGAAGGAACAATTAACCCTATTTGCAATACCCACCCCGAGGCCCTTTCATTTCTTTCTCTTCTTTTATTCCCAGGAGATGCAAAGCAAGGTTTGTTTTTTTTTTTTAAAGAAAAGCTATTACTTTTCAGTTCTCTCAAGCTTGAAATCGAAATCTTTCTCTGCCAAGATCTGACATCTCACGTCTAACACACACACAAGCTTATTATTTCGGTGCCACACTGCGTTTTTACAGACAGGATTGAAAAATGCTGCTGGGCCAGCAAGTGCATAGCAGAGCTGAGAGAATGGTCTCACCAGCGCTCTTCTTGCTCCACAGAACCAAATTATTGATGCCTTAGAATACAGGGATTGCCAAAACATATGTGGATAGCCATCATTTTATTCTTACAATTGCCAGCTCTGTGACAAACATGACTCAAACAGTTTTCAAATACTGGCTGAAAAACAAGCATAGGAGTGGGCAGTTTTACTGTTTTTGATGGAACAGTCTGCATCAGTGCTAAGAACCTATGACCCTAAAACCAACCCAAAAAAGGGTTTTCCTACCTTTTTTCTCCTTTTTCTATTTTTTTGCCCAATTACCCTTCTCTTGTACATACCTCCATGACCTTAAATGCTACCAGCAAAGCGGCAAGTCATCTGTTCCCTAAACATTGCCTCTAAGCCTTCGAAGGTCTCGCTGGCTCAGCAAAAGAACAAGCGTAGCTTCAAACTCCAAGACACTTCCCAGCAGTGGAACCAGCTTGCTGTTTCTTAACGCTTTCCTTCCTCATCCATTAAGCAACCCCAGCACCACCACCACTTTTTTTTTCCCCCCTATCCACCTCGATCAGTTTAAAACCTCAGCAGTTAAACTCCCAGCAGCAGCTGAGGGGTAATGGCCCAACCTCTATCCCCTTCAACGTGCTGCACAGCATGGCAATGCAGAGCAGTCGTAATCTTGTCCAACTACCAAACAACTAGATGAGAAACAACCTGTTGCTTAGCCCAGTTCCCCGGAGCTCCCGCCTGCCCTGTGCCTGCGTGGTTACTGCCTCATCCCAATTAGGCAGTATTACCGGGTTTGGTTTGATTTCTCTCCCTTTCTGCTCCAACCAAGCTGGAGAGCAAACTATGCCTGGGGACAGCTCTGCAAGTGCATTCCTCCTGCAGGAGAGGTTTGCCCTCCTTCCAAAACACAGGCTGGGTTGGGAAAGCCACATGAGCCACAACATTGCAATCTTTCCAGGGAAAAAAAAAAGAAAAATCACAGCATCACAAAAGAAGAAGCTGTTGTGGGTCTTGTTTTATAATTAAAAACACAGCCCATGTTCAGCTGCAATGTAATTGCTGACACAGTCTTTCGGATTTGAGCCCAGCTTAAAAGATGACTTAAATGTTTTCCTCTATGAGAGTACTTGGCATGGTGCTGTGCAAAAGGCATTGAACATAGCCTTGCTGTTCTTTGTTTGCATTATATGTGGGTTTGTCAACCTGGGTCACACCTCCCAGCTGAGCTGGTCTGATATTGTTTTAACAGTGGCCAGAGCAGCAGATTATAGAGAAAATCCAGGAGATAAAGAAAAAAAAGGATAAAAAGCAAGCTACCGTATTCCAAGTGCAACACAGGAGAAAGCTCTTTTTCTCATAAGCATACAGATTTTTGCTTCATGTGTGTCAGAGCTTGCTTCGCACATTGTTCAGAGACAGCTTGCTAGCAGTTCTACTGAGTATTATCTCATCCACTAAGCAAACTCAGCATGGCTTCCTGCAAGCTCCAGACGAAGGCCAAAAACAAAATAGCCCAGATATACGAATAGCAATGCTTTAAATAACTCAAGAGAATACCAGCTTCTTGTATGCAAATCTACATCTGAAGAGGTAGAGATAAAATACAACAATGCCACAAACATACTTGTCTTTTTAGGGAAAATCTACATGAGATTGGCCCTTCCTTACTATAATTCTGCATCCAGCACCTGATAAGGTGGAAACAGGGAAGAGGTGTTCAAGTTGACAGCAAAAGGCTCCTGATCCAACCCCAGCAAACAAGGAGAGATGAAATAGAGGCATTTCTCCAGAAGCTTTGGCAATACTTAATGCTATAAGCATTGGCTTGACATTTAAATGTAGACTGAACCAAAAATATGATTAAATGAAGAGACTAAGGAACCATCATAACCAGAAACATAAGCCTCATCAGCCCGAAACCACGCAGAAAACGATCCTGCCTCTGACCAACACCCATTTTGCTCCATGCATGACTCCAAGGACAGCTGAGCAGCTCCCCACCACTGATTTCACACAGGTGTAAACAGAACAGTGGAGGTTTAAGGCCTCAGTATTGATCCAAGCTCCCAAGCATTGAAACAATCCAGTGTTGAACCCCTAAATCTCTAAAGCGATCCACGGTTTAACGTGGCTTATACTCTGGTGCCACCACCTCTTATCTGCACCCATTTCACAAGTAGCTGCACACTAGCCCAAGCATGGTTCAGGGCTGCTGAAGCATCAAGAAACTAAACAGAGCGGCTGAACACGGATGGCAAAGGGAGAGCAGCACCTCAGCTTTAGAAACCCGCAGCCCCAACAGCATGTGCTAAGGGCAGGTAATTCGTTTCCATCTTGGGGAGCGAACACCCCTCTGGTGCTCCCCACCCTGTTCTCAAGCACCCTGTGCCTCCCACCACCTCCTCACCCCTCAGACCCCCACCCCAGCTTTGCCGCCAG
>NW_010549712.1:0-492 GCF_000687285.1 Phaethon lepturus
GTGTTAGATTAACCTTTGTAACCAGTAAAGACTTCATTAGATGGGGTTAAACAACATTATATATGTGAGAACGTTTTTGCACTAACATAATTTGGTGTGCCATTCGCCAAGTTTTGATGTATAGAACAATGTTTGACAATAAACATAGTATAACAAGAGTCAATAGAATTACGATGGGATGTAGCATCTGGTTCAGAGTTCCTGTTGCTTTTGGAGACTATCCAAACAGAGTGTCCCACCAGTGACGTTCCCCATCTTTCTTCACCCTTTCCAAGACACGGTGTATTTCTTCTGTATCATGATGAGCGGTGATTAGAGTGTTGTATCCATTGTTTTGGATGTGTTCTAGCGGTTGGCTCAGGTCATCATGTTGTAACAGTTTTCTCACCAATGTGAGATTCATTCCAATAGGGGTAAGTAGTAAATACTAAAGGAATCAAGATACGATATATAATTAGATTGTAACAATTGTTAAGATGTGACAGTAGCTGA
>NW_010549712.1:611-896 GCF_000687285.1 Phaethon lepturus
GTAAAATTGCATCCCATAGTTCTGGTAAAGTTACAAACACAAATGTTTGAATAGCTACTTGTCTTTACAGTGGTGCCATCTGCAAATACAGAATCACAAAGGATTTTTATACAAACACATCCATCTCTAATATATACTAGCACAGTTTAAGTGGTTTCATTGGGGTGTACTTCAAAATTACAAACATTTTGCTTGGTATCAAGACAAATGTCTTGAGCCTTGATGGTATTGCTTTCACAGATAAATCCCTGTTATTCCCATACCACACATGCATCAACATCGACA
>NW_010549713.1:0-3032 GCF_000687285.1 Phaethon lepturus
AGTGCGGAGGGAGCGGATGCACCGGGGCTGCCACGAGGTCCCTGTCCCCATCCACCGTGGCAAAGGCCCTCACCGCGCCGCTGTCACCACGTAAGGAGCTTTCCTGCCTGCACACACAAGCTGCTGGACCCCCAGCGTGTGACAGATACTCGCCCCCCCGCCTCGTCCCTGGCCCTCGCCCTCCCAGAGGGTTTGGACAAACCGCGGTAAAAAGCTTTATAGAGGATCGACGACCGCGGTCACCTCTGACCCGGGTGGCTCGGTGGCAGGGGGTGACACGCAGACGCCCCACGAATGCCCCTCACCAGGGGGATGATGCAGCAGGACAAAACAGCCCCACTGCAAACCCTGGTAGCACCTGCAAACTCAGGGTTGCATGTGATGAGCTGCCCAGTCTCAGCTGCAGAAGAGGGACACGCAATGATCCCATGCACCCAACTGGTCCCCTGGGCTGCCCAAAACCTCTCCCCCTTTGCAAAGAGGGCAGGTTCAGGGCCAAGGCTGCTTTGCGTTGGGTTTGGAAATTCCCTCCCTGCTTGGGGAAGCAAAGTGGTGGCCGGGGGGAGCAGCCGTGCAAAGTCGAGCTGCGACCGGCGCAGCAGAGGCCGGAGCAGGGCAGGGACCCCTCTCCCCGCTGCCCCTGCGTGGGTCAAAACAAGCTCCGACAGTGCTGTCAGGGACCCAGCGGGTCACTGTACCCGTGCCAGCTCCAAGGACACAGCCAGCCCAGTGCCACCAATTCATGGGTAAAGAGCTTAGACTGGGACAGGGGCCAGAGGCTGTTTCCGCAGATCGATGCGGGCACGATGTGCGGGGCCAGGGGCCAGACCCCCAGCAAGGGGGGACAAAGCAGGGGGATTTGCAATGCACCAGCATCTCTGAGCTCATCCCTCTCATCCCACCGGAGTGGAAATGGAGCCTTTTTTTCCCCAATCTTTTTCCTGCTTCGCTTCACCTCCCCAAATTTCAGCTTGCCCCAAAGGAGCTGCCTGCGCCAGTCCAGCCTCCCCAGGGGGGTTGCAGGAGGCAAGGGTCTGGGGCTGTGGGGTTCTCTCTGCTTGTTTGCTCCCCCAGACTCAGCTGCAGCATCCAAAAGCCGAGGCAGCGGTGGGGGGACAGGTAGTGCCTAACGCCAGGGCTACGCTTTGAGTCAGAGGCAAAGCCACCCCAAAGGGCCAAAGGTTTCAGAGAGCAAGAAAGCCCCTCGCTGCCGTTTCTGCTGGCGATGCCCCAGCGCCGGCAGCGCCCCTGGGAGACAAGGTCTTCCAGAGAAAAACGAGGGTCTCAAACCTCTGAGACAGCTATTGAACACGCTCCTGCAGCACCAGTGTCCGTCTGTCCAGCCACGTGTCCATCTGCACACCTGAGGCTGGGTGACCGGTGCTCACCTGGGACGAGGGCTCTTGCAACCCTAAAAGCCCCACCTTGCTTCAGCCCTTTGCCCAGAGGAGGGTTGGAGGGTCCCTTCCACCCTCCAGGCTCCAAAAAAGCAGCAAAGCAAAATGCTTCGGGCACTGCAGGGGTTCCCCGAGGACTGGTGTCACCTCAGGGTGTCAGTCCCCTTCTGGCACCCCCACATGGCACAGGTGACCGGCGAGAGGGGGTCATCACAGGAGGAGGGCGGCCAACCACCCGCAGGGGAAGGGATGGCAGCCCGGGAGGCTGATGCCAGAGTTCGGCGCACCCAGCACCTCAAAGGCCCATAAAGGTGGCTGAGAACACAGGTCAGCCACGACTTTTATAGCATCCTAAGTAACCGCTGCCATCGCCAAGCCATCACCAGCACGTTAAATAAAACACATTGCCAGTGAGGTCATCTAATAGCCTATTATTTTTTTATTTGAACTTTTTACCTTCACCTCTTCCTCTGTGCTGAATCAGCTCCTTCACTTGGCACTTTAATTCCTGCCCCATTTGTGAGATTGATACGGGCTCTCCTGGGGAGCCTGGTCAGGCAGTGGGAGGACGCCGAGGCAGGCGCCGGCACTCCTGGGCGCTTGCCCCAGCTCCGGGACAGAGGCAAGAGGAGCCGGGACCTGCCCCACTGCTGCCCAGAGGCTCAGGGCACCGCATGGGGGGCAAGAAGGGTTTGCACAGTGCAAGGATACGTCCCACACCACCAACGCTGTGGGCACCACCTCGTCTCGTGGTCCCAGGGGCTTTCACCCCCTTTCCTCCAGCCCCTCGACACCCCGGCAGGCTGATGTGCCGTGGAGGGGTGCGGTCCGCTGAGAGCTGCGAAGCTGGTGCCAAGTGCTGGGGGAAGGCTGGGCTCTGCTGCAGAGCCACTTTGTGAGGACATGGAGGAAAGAACAGTGGCTGCAAGTTGAAGGGATGCTCCAGGGAAGCCCACCCAGGTCCTCCTCGCCTCCGGGATGGCTTCAGCACCCACCCTACCCGATCCAGCCGCAGGCAGAGCAGACCCAGACTCAGGAGCGTGCATCTAGTCAACACCCTTTTATTAAAAACAATTACAAAAAATTACAGGTTACAATAGTTATGTACAACCCAAAAACCTCTTACCAACCACAAACCTCTGGTTTTACAGTGTTACGGTGCCTGGGGGGGGAGGCAACGGCAGCCCGTGGGTCCAACGCTCGCTCTGACCTGCACCGACAGCGCGGGTGGAGGTGGTCTGCTTTCCCACTAACATCCCACAAGATGGGCAACCTCGTGCACCCGCCCCAAAGCCTCATTTTAGGGGTCTCTGCTGAACTGTGGGGAAAAGGGGAAATGACCAAGGGCCCCTGGCCTGGCAGGACTCATGCCTGGAGGAATGCCCCCCGCAGCCATGCTCTGCCTTCCCCCAAGCCCAGGCGGTGGGATCGAGCCAAGCGACCAGCTCCCCAGCAGGACAGCAGCACACCGGGTCCACGTTAGAAATGTGCTGGGTTTTCCAGGGAAGGCAGCTGCTGCGGGAGAGGGCCGGGGAGCTGGGACTGCCTGTCGAGTAACAGCGAAGCCTTGCGGCAAGAGCCGGCTTCGAAACCTAACATGGCTGCACGGTAGATCAGCAGGGGGCCCCGGGGAGC